>NC_090652.1:323286497-323586497 GCF_040937935.1 Hyperolius riggenbachi
TAAAGATTTACAAAATATTAAGATGAGAAAGGTAAGAAGCCAGAAAAATATTCAAGACGCCATTAAAAGCCTCACGGACAGAAAGGATTTAGTAGTAAAATCAGCCGATAAAGGCGGGGGGGTAGTGGTATTATCCAAAACACAATATGATGAAATGATGCAGGACATTTTGAAAGATAGTATCACGTATGAAAAATTGAAGAAAGACCCAGGCCCTGAATTTATAAAAGAACTGACACAACTTGTTACTAAGGGCATAGATGATAGTTTATTGGCAGATAAGGAGGCCACATACTTAGTTCCCTCCTTTTACAGAACACCAGTACTATATGCACTACCAAAGATTCATAAGAACTGCAACAAGCCACCAGGGAGGCCGATTGTCAGTGGCATCGGCTCCATAACGTCAAGACTGGGAGAGTTCCTGGATAATTTCCTACAGCCATTGGTAGTTACAGTGCCCTCATACTTAAAAGATTCAAAAGAACTAATTAAATTATTGGGAAATGTGCAATTAACTGATAACAGTTTTTTAGTCACAGCTGATGTGACATCCTTATATACGGTCATTGACCAAAAAAGAGGAATCTCGTCTGTAGAACATTTTTTAATTAATTCAAGAAATTTTAATCAACAACAAATACATTTTTTACTCGAATGTTTGGAATTTGCCATGAGCAGAAACTACTTCTGGTTTGATAACACTTTTTATCTACAGAAGGTTGGCGTAGCCATGGGAGCTAAGTATGCTCCCAGTCTCGCCAACCTTTATGTGGCTGAGTGGGAAGAGAAATATATAGACCCAAGGAGGCATAGTGCATTGAAATTCTAGAAAAGATATATAGATGACGTGGTGTTTTTGTGGGAGGGAGACGAAACATCACTGCTGACCTTTATTGAGTTCATTAATAGGAATGAAGAAAGCCTTAAATTTACATGTGATTATAGTACAACAAAGGTAGACTATTTAGATTTAACCATCAGTAAACAAGAAGGAAACTTAAAAACCCAAACCTTTTTTAAGACCACGGATCGGAACAGCTATATACCCAGTGACAGTTGCCATCACCAAAATTGGCTTAAATCAGTACCCAAAAGCGAAATGTTAAGGATTTATAGAAATTGCACACAATTATCAGACTTTAATGCTGAAGCGGACCTATTAACACAAATATTCTAAGAAAAAGGTTATGATGAGGAAGAAATTAATCAAGTCCGGGAGGAAACAACACGGAAGGACAGAGAAATGATAATTTTTAAGGAAAAATCAAGTAATGTGAAAGAACCAAAAGTGTCAATGATTACAGACTATAGTGTGCAACATAGAGATATTAGAAAGATTCTACAAAGACACTGGCACATCCTGCGGGCAGATCATGAACTATCACATTTTATATCTGAAAAACCGAGAGTGACATTTAGAAGAGCGCCAAATGTGAGGGATTTAATAACAAGAAGTGCTATAGATATCCCAAATCAATCAACTGGCACTTTGGGTGATTTTAAAGGATTTTACAAATGTGGTTTTTGTTTTGCATGTAGACACTGTCCAAATGTGGCCCGGAGAACTTCTTCCTTTACTAGCAGAATGGGAGGGGGACACCTTCCCTATTAAAAATCTTCTGAATTGTGAATCCAAGATGGTGGCTTATCTCCTTGGGTGCCCGTGTGGTCTACAATATGTGGGTTTGACGACGCGGGCACTCAGGGAGAGAACCTATGAACATGTAAAAAACATACGTAGTGGTTTTATGGACCACTCTGTCTCGGCACACTTTAAAGAAAAACATGGAAGTGATCCTAGGGGTTTGGTTTTTTCAGCCATTGATCAAGTGAAGAGAAATTGGAGAGGAAACAACATGGATAGGGATCTGGCCAAATTGGAGATGAATTGGATAGTGAAACTGAATTGTATGCATCCGAATGGTTTAAATATAGATTTTAATTTGAATTGTTTTTTAGCCAACAGTTAAAACTATCTGAAACAAACCTTTGAGGTGAGAATATTTATATTGACTACAATGCGATGAAGGGATAGTGAAGTGAGATGGTAAGCTGCTTTTTATTTCCATTTAACCGCAATTATCATTTAAAAAATATACTGTAATGTTTGAAACAAAAGGGACAGATGTGCAATATACTGCTTGCCCACAAGATGGAGGAGGAGGACTCCTATCTAATCTGAACTCTATAGCAAATGAAATAAGGAGAACATTTTTGTTTTTCCACCACAAGAGGGAGTTTTTTAGAATAGTGATATTTTAGAACAGTGACATTGAAACATTGTCTCAAGCAAGATATTTTTATATATATATATATATATATATATATATATATATATATATATAAATACAGAGGGTGCTGCAGCACACAACAGGAAAATAGTGACAGGGGCTCTTGGTTACGCTTTAACGCGTTTAAGCTCACCAACTGCGCCAAAGTGTCCCCAATCTGGTGAGTCCTACTCTAACCAGGCAAAAATGCTAGTTTTTATCAGCGTTCTAGTGGGAACCATGCCAAAAGCCCAGGGGTCAGCTAAATGGGAGAAATGAAATTAAAAACACCTCACCTTCTACTAGCTACTAACTGAACTATGAGCACCGCTCATTTATATGCTTAACTGTGCTAGAGATGGGTGTGGTTATGCACGCTCACAGGGGAAAATAATATAAGCCAAGGGATGAGCAGCACAAACCGAATTTTATGCAATACTATGCAAAGCATGCACGCAGCACTGGAGAACCCCAATCTCCATAAGAAATATATAAATACAGAGGGTGCTGCAGCACACAACAGGAAAATAGTGACAGGGGCTCTTGGTTACGCTTTAACGCGTTTAAGCTCACCAACTGCGCCAAAGTGTCCCCAATCTGGTGAGTCCTACTCTAACCAGGCAAAAATGCTAGTTTTTATCAGCGTTCTAGTGGGAACCATGCCAAAAGCCCAGGGGTCAGCTAAATGGGAGAAATGAAATTAAAAACACCTCACCTTCTACTAGCTACTAACTGAACTATGAGCACCGCTCATTTATATGCTTAACTGTGCTAGAGATGGGTGTGGTTATGCACGCTCACAGGGGAAAATAATATAAGCCAAGGGATGAGCAGCACAAACCGAATTTTATGCAATACTATGCAAAGCATGCACGCAGCACTGGAGAACCCCAATCTCCATAAGAAATATATAAATACAGAGGGTGCTGCAGCACACAACAGGAAAATAGTGACAGGGGCTCTTGGTTACGCTTTAACGCGTTTAAGCTCACCAACTGCGCCAAAGTGTCCCCAATCTGGTGAGTCCTACTCTAACCAGGCAAAAATGCTAGTTTTTATCAGCGTTCTAGTGGGAACCATGCCAAAAGCCCAGGGGTCAGCTAAATGGGAGAAATGAAATTAAAAACACCTCACCTTCTACTAGCTACTAACTGAACTATGAGCACCGCTCATTTATATGCTTAACTGTGCTAGAGATGGGTGTGGTTATGCACGCTCACAGGGGAAAATAATATAAGCCAAGGGATGAGCAGCACAAACCGAATTTTATGCAATACTATGCAAAGCATGCACGCAGCACTGGAGAACCCCAATCTCCATAAGAAATATATAAATACAGAGGGTGCTGCAGCACACAACAGGAAAATAGTGACAGGGGCTCTTGGTTACGCTTTAACGCGTTTAAGCTCACCAACTGCGCCAAAGTGTCCCCAATCTGGTGAGTCCTACTCTAACCAGGCAAAAATGCTAGTTTTTATCAGCGTTCTAGTGGGAACCATGCCAAAAGCCCAGGGGTCAGCTAAATGGGAGAAATGAAATTAAAAACACCTCACCTTCTACTAGCTACTAACTGAACTATGAGCACCGCTCATTTATATGCTTAACTGTGCTAGAGATGGGTGTGGTTATGCACGCTCACAGGGGAAAATAATATAAGCCAAGGGATGAGCAGCACAAACCGAATTTTATGCAATACTATGCAAAGCATGCACGCAGCACTGGAGAACCCCAATCTCCATAAGAAATATATAAATACAGAGGGTGCTGCAGCACACAACAGGAAAATAGTGACAGGGGCTCTTGGTTACGCTTTAACGCGTTTAAGCTCACCAACTGCGCCAAAGTGTCCCCAATCTGGTGAGTCCTACTCTAACCAGGCAAAAATGCTAGTTTTTATCAGCGTTCTAGTGGGAACCATGCCAAAAGCCCAGGGGTCAGCTAAATGGGAGAAATGAAATTAAAAACACCTCACCTTCTACTAGCTACTAACTGAACTATGAGCACCGCTCATTTATATGCTTAACTGTGCTAGAGATGGGTGTGGTTATGCACGCTCACAGGGGAAAATAATATAAGCCAAGGGATGAGCAGCACAAACCGAATTTTATGCAATACTATGCAAAGCATGCACGCAGCACTGGAGAACCCCAATCTCCATAAGAAATATATAAATACAGAGGGTGCTGCAGCACACAACAGGAAAATAGTGACAGGGGCTCTTGGTTACGCTTTAACGCGTTTAAGCTCACCAACTGCGCCAAAGTGTCCCCAATCTGGTGAGTCCTACTCTAACCAGGCAAAAATGCTAGTTTTTATCAGCGTTCTAGTGGGAACCATGCCAAAAGCCCAGGGGTCAGCTAAATGGGAGAAATGAAATTAAAAACACCTCACCTTCTACTAGCTACTAACTGAACTATGAGCACCGCTCATTTATATGCTTAACTGTGCTAGAGATGGGTGTGGTTATGCACGCTCACAGGGGAAAATAATATAAGCCAAGGGATGAGCAGCACAAACCGAATTTTATGCAATACTATGCAAAGCATGCACGCAGCACTGGAGAACCCCAATCTCCATAAGAAATATATAAATACAGAGGGTGCTGCAGCACACAACAGGAAAATAGTGACAGGGGCTCTTGGTTACGCTTTAACGCGTTTAAGCTCACCAACTGCGCCAAAGTGTCCCCAATCTGGTGGTGGCATAACCACACCCATCTCTAGCACAGTTAAGCATATAAATGAGCGGTGCTCATAGTTCAGTTAGTAGCTAGTAGAAGGTGAGGTGTTTTTAATTTCATTTCTCCCATTTAGCTGACCCCTGGGCTTTTGGCATGGTTCCCACTAGAACGCTGATAAAAACTAGCATTTTTGCCTGGTTAGAGTAGGACTCACCAGATTGGGGACACTTTGGCGCAGTTGGTGAGCTTAAACGCGTTAAAGCGTAACCAAGAGCCCCTGTCACTATTTTCCTGTTGTGTGCTGCAGCACCCTCTGTATTTATATATTTCTTATGGAGATTGGGGTTCTCCAGTGCTGCGTGCATGCTTTGCATAGTATTGCATAAAATTCGGTTTGTGCTGCTCATCCCTTGGCTTATATTATTTTCCCCTGTGAGCGTGCATAACCACACCCATCTCTAGCACAGTTAAGCATATAAATGAGCGGTGCTCATAGTTCAGTTAGTAGCTAGTAGAAGGTGAGGTGTTTTTAATTTCATTTCTCCCATTTAGCTGACCCCTGGGCTTTTGGCATGGTTCCCACTAGAACGCTGATAAAAACTAGCATTTTTGCCTGGTTAGAGTAGGACTCACCAGATTGGGGACACTTTGGCGCAGTTGGTGAGCTTAAACGCGTTAAAGCGTAACCAAGAGCCCCTGTCACTATTTTCCTGTTGTGTGCTGCAGCACCCTCTGTATTTATATATTTCTTATGGAGATTGGGGTTCTCCAGTGCTGCGTGCATGCTTTGCATAGTATTGCATAAAATTCGGTTTGTGCTGCTCATCCCTTGGCTTATATTATTTTCCCCTGTGAGCGTGCATAACCACACCCATCTCTAGCACAGTTAAGCATATAAATGAGCGGTGCTCATAGTTCAGTTAGTAGCTAGTAGAAGGTGAGGTGTTTTTAATTTCATTTCTCCCATTTAGCTGACCCCTGGGCTTTTGGCATGGTTCCCACTAGAACGCTGATAAAAACTAGCATTTTTGCCTGGTTAGAGTAGGACTCACCAGATTGGGGACACTTTGGCGCAGTTGGTGAGCTTAAACGCGTTAAAGCGTAACCAAGAGCCCCTGTCACTATTTTCCTGTTGTGTGCTGCAGCACCCTCTGTATTTATATATTTCTTATGGAGATTGGGGTTCTCCAGTGCTGCGTGCATGCTTTGCATAGTATTGCATAAAATTCGGTTTGTGCTGCTCATCCCTTGGCTTATATTATTTTCCCCTGTGAGCGTGCATAACCACACCCATCTCTAGCACAGTTAAGCATATAAATGAGCGGTGCTCATAGTTCAGTTAGTAGCTAGTAGAAGGTGAGGTGTTTTTAATTTCATTTCTCCCATTTAGCTGACCCCTGGGCTTTTGGCATGGTTCCCACTAGAACGCTGATAAAAACTAGCATTTTTGCCTGGTTAGAGTAGGACTCACCAGATTGGGGACACTTTGGCGCAGTTGGTGAGCTTAAACGCGTTAAAGCGTAACCAAGAGCCCCTGTCACTATTTTCCTGTTGTGTGCTGCAGCACCCTCTGTATTTATATATTTCTTATGGAGATTGGGGTTCTCCAGTGCTGCGTGCATGCTTTGCATAGTATTGCATAAAATTCGGTTTGTGCTGCTCATCCCTTGGCTTATATTATTTTCCCCTGTGAGCGTGCATAACCACACCCATCTCTAGCACAGTTAAGCATATAAATGAGCGGTGCTCATAGTTCAGTTAGTAGCTAGTAGAAGGTGAGGTGTTTTTAATTTCATTTCTCCCATTTAGCTGACCCCTGGGCTTTTGGCATGGTTCCCACTAGAACGCTGATAAAAACTAGCATTTTTGCCTGGTTAGAGTAGGACTCACCAGATTGGGGACACTTTGGCGCAGTTGGTGAGCTTAAACGCGTTAAAGCGTAACCAAGAGCCCCTGTCACTATTTTCCTGTTGTGTGCTGCAGCACCCTCTGTATTTATATATTTCTTATGGAGATTGGGGTTCTCCAGTGCTGCGTGCATGCTTTGCATAGTATTGCATAAAATTCGGTTTGTGCTGCTCATCCCTTGGCTTATATTATTTTCCCCTGTGAGCGTGCATAACCACACCCATCTCTAGCACAGTTAAGCATATAAATGAGCGGTGCTCATAGTTCAGTTAGTAGCTAGTAGAAGGTGAGGTGTTTTTAATTTCATTTCTCCCATTTAGCTGACCCCTGGGCTTTTGGCATGGTTCCCACTAGAACGCTGATAAAAACTAGCATTTTTGCCTGGTTAGAGTAGGACTCACCAGATTGGGGACACTTTGGCGCAGTTGGTGAGCTTAAACGCGTTAAAGCGTAACCAAGAGCCCCTGTCACTATTTTCCTGTTGTGTGCTGCAGCACCCTCTGTATTTATATATTTCTTATGGAGATTGGGGTTCTCCAGTGCTGCGTGCATGCTTTGCATAGTATTGCATAAAATTCGGTTTGTGCTGCTCATCCCTTGGCTTATATATATATATATATATATATATATATATATATATATATATATATATATATATATATATATATATATATATATATATATATATATATATATATATATATATATATATATATATATATATATATATATATATATATATATATATATATATATATATATTTATATATATATATATATATATATATATATATATATATATATATATATATATATACATATATATACATTTTTTTCTATGCGAATTCTTTTATGCGAATTTTCATGAAACATTTAGTTCTGTTGGTTTTATATGTTTTTAAATTTATATGTATATTCATGATATTATATGTAACTATTTGATTGATATGAAACTGTTTGATAGATAGAGGTTGTGACAGAATTTTGATAGTGACTCTGTTTAGACACCAACTTGACACCAATATGTTGCTAATCTATACTGTTTGTTGTTTTAATTTTTTACACAAGTCAGCATGATTTATAATTTAAAAGAGTTGATATACGCGGATTTTCCGTGCGGCTTGCTGGCCGCCTATTGTAGTGGAGCGCAACTGCGCTCCAACAACGATCGTACACTATAGTGAAGCGCATATGCGCTTCATTGACAGCATGGGTCATTTAGCGAACCGGAAGTAGTTTCTACGTATACCGGAAGTGCCCGCTACGAGCGGTGGCTGTCATTTGCAATCATGCTGACTGGTGAAAGGTAATTATTACTACCTAAGTGTATATATGTATGGTTTGCCCGCCCGCTCTCATACCCCCTGATGATGGCGGAAGGCCGAAACTAGTCGGGAAGAGAGCGGGCAACGCTACATTGATCGCTTGGATTGTTAGTATTTGAGTACCACACGGAGTGGGAAGTGTTTATTGCCAGGAGGGTTCCTACTGGAGTAGGACCCTCTAGATGTGAGTGATCTCATATGTTTTTAATTCATCCATTTGAATAAAGTGTACATTTGATCATTCCACTGAGAGAATCCTAATTTTTCTTTTGCACTGAGTTGCATATTCAGGAGAAGAAAATTACATTCATTGGGATCTCTGGAGGTGGAACCATACTGTCCAAGGGTGTCTATTACAGCGCTGCTGCTTTTCTGTGATATAGAGAGTAGTCAGCATCCAGGCAGAGGTCGGTGCAGACAGCAGGCAGAGAGTATTCAGCATCCAGGCAGAGGTTGGTGCAGACAGCAGGCAGAGAGTAGTCAGAATCCAGGCAGAGGTCGGTGCAGACAGCAGGCAGAGAGTAGTCAGAATCCAGGCAGAGGTCGGTGCAGAAAGCAGGCAGAGAGTAGTCAGAATCCAGGCAGAGGTCGGTGCAGACAGCAGGCAGAGAGTAGTCAGAATCCAGGCAGAGGTCGGTGCAGACAGCAGGCAGAGAGTAGTCAGAATCCAGGCAGAGGTCGGTGCAGAAAGCAGGCAGAGAGTAGTCAGAATCCAGGCAGAGGTCGGTGCAGACAGCAGGCAGAGAGTAGTCAGAATCCAGGCAGAGGTCGGTGCAGACAGCAGGCAGAGAGTATTCAGCATCCAGGCAAAAAATGTAACAGTAAGGCAGAAGCACTTAGCACAGCAGCAGTTGGGAACCAAATGGCTATATTGTTAACATCCTGTACTTTTTAAATCTGCCACGGCAGTCAGGTGAATCAGGGGAGAGATCAAATCATATACAGTGGAGGAAATAATTATTTGACCACTCACTGATTTTGTAAGTTTGTCCAATGACAAAGAAATGAAAAGTCTCAGAACAGTATCATTTCAATGGTAGGTTTATTTTAACAGTGGCAGATAGCACATCAAAAGGAAAATCGAAAAAATAACCTTAAATAAAAGATAGCAACTGATTTGCATTTCATTGAGTGAAATAAGTTTTTGAACCCCTACCAACCATTAAGAGTTCTGGCTCCCACAGAGTGGTTAGACACTTCTACTCAATTAGTCACCCTCATTAAGGACACCTGTCTTAACTAGTCACCTGTATAAAAGACACCTGTCCACAGAATCAATCAATCAAGCAGACTCCAAACTCTCCAACATGGGAAAGACCAAAGAGCTGTCCAAGGATGTCAGAGACAAAATTGTAGACCTGCACAAGGCTGGAATGGGCTACAAAACCATTAGCAAGAAGCTGGGAGAGAAGGTGACAACTGTTAGTGCGATTGTTCGAAAATGGAAGGAGCACAAAATGAACATCACTCGACCTCGCTCTGGGGCTCCACGCAAGATCTCACCTCGTGGGGTGTCAATGGTTCTGAGAAAGGAGAAAAAGCATCCTAGAACTACACGGGAGGAGTTAGTGAATGACCTCAAATTAGCAGGGACCACAGTCACCAAGAAAACCATTGGAAACACATTACACCGCAATGGATTAAAATCCTGCAGGGCTCGCAAGGTCCCCCTGCTCAAGAAGGCACATGTGCAGGCCCGTCTGAAGTTTGCCAATGAACACCTGAATGATTCTGTGAGTAACTGGGAGAAGGTGCTGTGGTCTGATGAGACCAAAATAGAGCTTTTTGGCATTAACTCAACTCGCTGTGTTTGGAGGAAGAAAAATGCTGCCTATGACCCCCAAAACACCGTCCCCACCGTCAAGCATGGGGGTGGAAACATTTTGCTTTGGGGGTGTTTTTCTGCTAAGGGCACAGGACAACTTAATCGCATTAACGGGAAAATGGACGGAGACGGAGCCATGTATCGTGAAATCCTGAACGACAACCTCCTTCCCTCTGCCAGGAAACTGAAAATGGGTCGTGGATGGGTGTTCCAGCACGACAATGACCCAAAACATACAGCAAAGGCAACAAAGGAGTGGCTCAAGAAGAAGCACATTAAGGTCATGGAGTGGCCTAGTCAGTCTCCGGACCTTAATCCAATAGAAAACCTATGGAGGGAGCTCAAGCTTAGAGTTGCACAGAGACAGCCTCGAAACCTTAGGGATTTAGAGATGATCTGCAAAGAGGAGTGGACCAACATTCCTCCTAAAATGTGTGCAAACTTGGTCATCAATTACAAGAAACGTTTGACCTCTGTGCTTGCAAACAAGGGTTTTTCCACTAAGTATTAAGTCTTTTATTGTTAGAGGGTTCAAATACTTATTTCACTCAATGAAATGCAAATCAGTTGCTATCTTTTATGTAAGGTTATTTTTTCGATTTTCCTTTTGATGTGCTATCTGCCACTGTTAAAATAAACCTACCATTGAAATGATACTGTTCTGAGACTTCATTTCTTTGTCATTGGACAAACTTACAAAATCAGTGAGGGGTCAAATAATTATTTCCTCCACTGTATATATATATAACTATAAGACGCTCTGGACCATAAGACACACCTAGGTTTAGAGAACAGAAACCAGGGGAAAAATATATATACTAAATCAGGTGCATCCATAGTGCAGGGGCGTCTTGTGGAGCTCCACCCCCCACAAACTTACTGTTACCCCCATATACAATAACCCCCATATACAGTAACCTAATTACAGTAATCGCCTACAGTTACAGCAATCCCCCCCCCCCCCATTACAGCAATCCCTCCCAGTTATAGTAAAGACCTAATTACATTATTCCCCAGCCATTACAGTAATCACAATAGTCACAGAAGTCCTCTCCATAAACAGTAATCCCCCCAGATATAGTCATACAGGCTAGCATGTTCTCACCCACTCCAACACATGCTGCCACTGAAAGCTGATTTTCTCCAGCTGTCCAGGAGAGGTTGGTCTGAAGGATGCCACTGTGCAGACTATCCCGGGCAGCCAAGCGTGTTTGCACAGTGCACACTGCAGGTGGTACAAACAGTAAGCTTTAGGGGATTTGCCATGCATCTTCAGCCAGCGTCTCCTGGCTTCCTCCAGAGAGCTTGAGACCTGGACGGCACAACACTGAATTCCACCGCACTCCAGATTGTTCCATCTCCTTGCCATGCAGATGGGCAAGCTGTGGCTCCAGTCCTGCCGGAAAGCGTGTGCACAGCGTTTGCTATCATTTCGCTGTGCACCCCTACCATCACTGTCTAGCTCCTCTCTTCCTTTGCCACTTAGCCTCACTCTTCCTTTGTTCACAAAACACTTTCCAAATTCGGAGATAGTGAAAGTGACCGGTTTCCTTGCATGAAGCAAGGTAGAAACCACTTTTTTGGATAGGCCTTGATTCAACAACAGGCGGCACTCAAAAGCCATGCCTTCAGGTTCAGACTGGCCATTGAGGGATGGTACACTTGTCCCTGATACAGCAGATCTTCCCTGATCGGCAGGGCCATGGGTTACTCTACTGCTAGGGAGAGTAGCAGAGGATACCAATGCCTTCTTGGCCAGTCTGGGGCAATAAGGATTATCAAGGCCTGGTCTTTGATCACTTTCTGTAGAACTCTGCCGATTAATTTCATGGGAGGGTGTACAAATGCTCTCTGCAGACCCCAGTGAAGCAGGAATGCGTCTAGACATATCGGAGAGCCTCTGGGATTAAGGAAGCAGAATCTGGGAAGAAGTGCATTGTTCCAGGCAGCAAACAGGTCTATGGATGGAAGACCCCACTTGCTGCAAATCATCAGAAAGACCTCTTTGTTCAGACACCAGTTGCTCCGATTTTGCTCCTGGCGGCTTAACCACTCTGCTAGAACATTGTTCTTTCCCTTGAGGTGAACCGACTTTAAGGAAAGAACTTTGTTCTCTGCCCAGCGGAAATTTGCAAAATAGAGATATTAGTGGAGGACTGGGAGTTCCTCCTTGTTCGTTTATGTGAGTCACTGACGTCTGGTTGTTTGAGTGACCAATCACGTTTTTGTTTGAAGCAGATTTTCCCATCTCTGTAGAGACTTCCAGATCGTCAATAATGCTTTGTGATTGGATGAGAAGGTCTTTTCTATTGGAGACAACCTGCCTTGGATGTATTCTCGACCCAGATGAGCACCCCATCCCCAGAGGCTCGCATCTGTCGTAATAATCACTGGATTTTGCAAGATCCAACTTACACCTTTTTGCAGGTTTTGCCTGGAAGTCCACCAGTTCAGAGACTGAATCACCGGATCTGACAAATCGATTTTTTGATCAAGGTCCTCCTGTCTGCCCATCCACTGACACAGTATTGTCAGTTGAAAGATTCTGTACTTTGCCTGAGCCCAGGCTACAGCTGGAATACATGCCGAGAACTTGCCTAGGAGAGACATAGCTTGTCTTACTGTGACAGACTTTGCTCTCAGAAATTCCTGAGTACAGGAGATCTCTTCATACACTTTCTTTTGTGGAAGACAGGAGATCTGGTTCACTGTGGCCAGTGATACTTCAATAAATTCTCTTCTCTGATCTGGTGTAAGGTCGGATTTTTTTATATTCAAGATCCATCCCAGGTCCTTCAGAACTATCTGAATATGCTCTTGGAGAGTACCTTTGGATTTTGCAGCTATCAGCACATTGTCTAGATAAGGTACTAGAATGATCTTCTGCATTCTCAGATGTGCTGCAACTTCTATCATGATATTTGTAAAGATCCTGGGCGCACTTAAAATCCCAAATGGGAGTTGCCTTGAACTGCATGTGAAGGACCTGGGATCTAATGCAAACTGCTGCTCTCAGATATTTCCAGTGAGCCGGCAGAATGGATACATGATAATAAGCGTCCATAAGATCTATGGACGCCATGAAGTAATCCTTCACCAGAAGCAGAATTGTGGAAGAAACTTATTCCATGTGAAACTTTTTGTATTTTACATAACTGTTCAAATACCGAAGATTTATGATCAGGCCAAAACCACCATTCGGTTTTGGAACCAGGAAGAGTGGAGTAAAACCCTCTTCCACTCTCCTGAAATGGAACCTCTTCCACAACCCCCTTTTGGAAAAGATTATCCACCGCTTTTTCCATAGCAGACTGCGTCACTGGGGGCTGCAAAAAAAAAAAAACTAAAAAAAACTTGTCACTCGAAAAAAATGTTTCGGAGATTTTCTGGAAAATGTAATTCTGTACCCTTCCCCGATTGTCTGGAAAATATATTTGCTTTTTAAAAATTTTTTTACCAAGCTGGGAAAATGCCTTCAAACTGTCCCCCACCTGAACATAGTCATTGTTCAGTATTGGGTTGTTTGGGGGTGTTTGAGGATTGTGGATTGAAGAGAAAGCCCTTGCCTTTTGTAACGATCGGTGTCAGCACACAGAGAAAATCTGATTATTGGTGATCTGCAGTATCACCAAGAAAACAGATATATACCTGATTATTGATGATCTGCAGAATCACCAATAATACAGATATAGTACTAACCTCTGGACACCTGTATATATCATGAGTGTTTGGTGCAACAGTAATGACTTTGAGTAAACCACCTGATGAGCAGGTGATCCTTGGCAGTATGGGAAATACTGCTCTTTAGAGAAGCACGAGAACCTTCCAGCAGCCTGAGACCTTCCAAGGGGTGGAGTCTCAGGCTGACAGTAGAAAGGGCCAGTGAGTGAGTGACACCTGAAGGTGGATGTCACTAACTGATCTGAAGACTATCTCCTAAAGGGGAGAGATAGCTCTCGAGGTCGGGCAAGCCAGGTCGGCAACACACGGACAGATAAAGTACAAAGACAGAAGGCTGATTCGGTATCCAAGGCAGGCAGGGTTGGCAACGGATAATCAGATGTGCATGATACCGAATCAGAGAGCGGAGGGATAGTCAGGAAAGCAACAGGTCATAACAGATATCAAACAATGCCTAGTCTTGGGTGTGAGGTCCGTGGTCTCTACACCCCGGAACTAGTCTGAAGTATAACAGAATGAAAACACAAGTTCCCTAATCTTGGGTGTGAGGTCCGTGGTCTCTACACCCTGGAACTAGTCTGAAGTATAACAGAATGATAACACAAAATCTGGCTCAGTGTGAATTCCCAGGTCCTCGTGGTTCAAGCACACTGTAGGATCTGACTAAGGTCTGAGTGCTTTCACGTAGTGTTCGCAACGGCAGACAACTTGTGACTGGCCAGCAGTAACTATATATAGAGCAGCGCTCTCTGGCGCCACCCCTAAGTGATAGACCAATAGTTACTTGCTCGGAGGTCAGCTGACCAGCCGGACAGCTGATCCCCCCCCCCCCCCCTTGGCCGTCATAAAAGTTCTGCCTCTCAGCGCGCGCGTATTCCTGAATCTGTGTGAACTAACAGACCCAGCCACACCAGACGCATGCTGCTGCGTACAACCCGCCGTACTAGACGCAGAACCAGCCGCCTTGCTATCAGTACACGCGGCGGCTTTTCCGTGTTTCCTTACACCTTTGAGGTCTTTTTCCACTTGCAATTTTTTATTCAGTTTCTTACCTCTAATTTTTTTCTAGGACCCCAAAATCTTTTTCTGGGAGCCTGTTTTTTCTTGAGAGGTGGAAAAGGCTTTCTTTTCAGCTGCCCTTTCTAGCGCTTGCTCAAGGGCTGAACCAAACATCAGGTCTCCTTCAAATGGGAGGCCACACAGTAACTTTAGTTGCCATATCACCTTCCCAATTTTTTTGCCAAAAAAGTCTGCGAACAGAATTACTTAAGGCTAGGCATCTGGCAGAAATTCTGACAGCCTCACTAGAAGCATCCGCAAGGAACTTAGCTGCTAGTTTCAGGGTGGCAACTGATAGAGAAATGTTTTCAAGTGGAGCACCATCTTTCAAACGAGCCTGCATCTCCTGCAGACACAGAATTAAACAACGAGCAGTGCAGGGCGTACATTTAAAAGTTGGTCAAATTCAGGCGCGATTTATCGGGAAAATAAAAATATCGTAATTTAGAAATATCAATAATTTAATGGTATTTGTAACGTAAAATTGTTAATTCCAATTATTAGTTTTAAAACATATGTGAGTTGAAAACAAAAATATAATAACATTAAATATCGTAATGTAATTCAACAAGACGGCTTAACCCAACCCTACTCTCACACACAACCCTCCCTTGGTGGTGCCTAACCCTAACCACCCCCTTGGTGGTGCCTAACCCTAACCAACCCCCTGGTGGTGCCTAACCCTAACCATCCCACTGGTGGTGCCTAACCCTAACCACCCCCCTGGTGGTGCCTAACCCTAACCACCCCCCTGGTGGTTTCTACCCCTAAATTATCGTAAAATAGAAATGTCAAATATCGTTATTACATCCATACAGTGGATGTTATATTTTCATAATTACAAAATGATTTGCATTTGGACAGAATTTGCTTACATTCCATCATTAAACATGTTCATTTACCTTTATTACACCAATAGACTTTTTAAGTTATCATTATGACTCACATTTTTCTTTATTTAGCGTTATGATATTCGTTCTGATATATCATCATAAACTTCAAATTAGCGGTATTACCGATTCCACAACAAAATTAGGAATATTATTGAGTTTACTTTATCGATTTAAGTAAAATATCGATTTTAGGCACTTGCGCCCAAACATATGCAAAATTGAGTGTAAATTTACAAAAATAATTAACATTAGAAATATAGCCACGCCCATATCTATTAGCGCCATTTTTAGCTGATTCGAGTGCAGGTGGCTGCTAAATTAGGAGATAATGAGGCAGAGATTGCCTCCCAGGCTTTTTTTGAGAAGAGTCTCCATTTTCCTATCTGAAATGTCTTTCAAGAATCCCGTATCTTCAAAAGGGATAGCAGAATCTTTGGATAATTTAGAAATGGCAGCATCAATTTTAGGACATTTTGACCATTTAGCAACCTCCTCCTCATTAAAAGGATATCACCTTTTAAATGATTTAGTAATTAACAGCCTCTTATCAGGTTGTTTCCACTCACCCACAATTAAATCAATCATTGTTGGGGGGCGGAGCCAGCTATGGAGGAGTGAAGTTGCGTGGTAGTGGAGCTCCCGTCCCCGTGTGCCTTAATCTGCTATTTAGAAGCACAAGTCCTCGCTAAAATCCACCCCGAGGGGTATGAAGAAAGCTGGGAAGCAATCTGCTGCTGCTGCTGGGTGCCAGAAACCTACCACACAGAGACCGGTAACCCGCTATTTCCAAACCCTGAACTCGAACGCAGCTCCATCTAAGATGGCGGATCCCGCTGCTCAGGAAGAACAGGCTGCTACATCGACCTCTATGAGAGCGGGGCCTTCTGCACTTTGTAACCTGGAGGACATCTGGCGTTACCTCCGCAGCCTACCTACCAAGCAAGATCTGGACGAGCAGACAGAAAGGATAGTCGCGTCCACCAGAACTGAAATAGCGGTGATCCATGCGGACATTTCAGGCCTGTCGGAGAGGGTCTCCACAACGGAATCGGACATAGTCACACTGCGGGCTGAGGTTGCATCCCTCAAAGCAGCTGGGGAAAAGCAACTGGCCTCCTCACAGTCCTTCCGCTGGCAATTAGAGGACCTGCAGAACAGAGGGCGCCGAAACAACATTAGGATTCGTGGTGTCCCGGAATCCGTGCAAGCAGAGGAAATTATTCCCACGCTCTGTAAAATCTTTAATGGAGTACGGAACCGGCCGGAGGATCAGAGAATCAAATTTGATCGCGCACATAGAGCTCTGCGTGCTGCCCCCTTGGATCAAGACCTGCCGAGAGACATCATCTGCCGCCTGCACAATTATGAAGAGAAGGAGGAAATAATGGCAACCGCTCGTGGAAAAGATCATATGGAATGGCAGGGCTCTCCCATCTCCCTTTTCCAGGATCTGGCGCCCTCCACCCTAGCGCAGCGATGGGCGCTACGATCGCTTATCAAAGCTGTTCAGAAAGCCGGAGCATCTTATCATTGGGGGTTCCCCTTTCAGCTCGTGGTGCGAAAAGGATCCAAATCGGCCATTTTACGCCATCCACGTGAGCTCCCTAAGTTCTTTGCAGCGATCTCCATGCAGTCGGTTGATCTTCCAGAGTGGGACCCAGACTCTTTTGACCAATCCCGCCCGCTGAAAAACCGCAGATCGAAGCGTCAGTAGTGTGAGTACTTTGCTATCTTGATTTGCTGTCAGATCCCCTGTTAACTTTAACACGATCTATCCCACAGACTTGAGCCTCTGCCTGGATTTCCCTCCTTTTTGTCTGCCCCTTATCCTCTACAGACTCGTGGGCTGCTTAAAACTCCATCACGACTGTGTTTGACCTGGAGCTGTTATGGGACGAGGCTTAATGTTTTGACTACTGCAGCCTGCTAAGCTCCTTGTCTCTTTCGGATCACACTTACGACAGCCCTATACACCTGGATCTAAATGACTTATTTCTTGCCTCCACGGACTTCTGAAGATGGTGTTCCATGGATGGTGGGGCCCTGTGTCGTTGGACTGCCTCCCCCTGTCCCCCCTAGTACAATGATGGATCCCCGTGCCTCCCTCCCAGTTTGCATTATGTGTATTCACACAACAATTCTTGTTTTATCTTGTGCTCTATACATCTATGCTGTAATAGGTTAGTTGCTATATACCTACCTCATTATATCATCCAGTCTCTGTTTTCCTATGATGTAATGTGCTACACATATGTACCTTACATGATGTTGTTGGCTTGGGAGGTGCGGACATAGGGCCCTAGGCCCGGGGAGGGGGGGCTGCTGGTGACAGGGGGTTCCACTTCTTAAGTTCTCTATCAGCATGATAGGAGCTAGCTCAATGCCCTCCATCGGAGTAGGGCCTAGGCCTATACAGACCGCAGCTGAGGTTTTGGTTTACAGTTAATACAGGATGAGCTCTTACAGAGCACCTGCCCCTCTTCTTATTGGGCTTTTATGGTAATGGGGGTGGACCCCGGGGGGGGGGGGGTCTGGGTCCTGGTTCTCCTAGATTTGGGAATACAGATACACATTCTGACAGTTATAAAATGGTTATATTTGCAATGTTACTGATCTTTCATTCTACTTTCTGAGGATATGCTATATTATGTCATGTTGACACACAGGGTTTTGGAGGCAAAGACTCCACTCCTAACCATGGTGCGGACTCTTTTACCCCAGGGTGTTTTGCCACCCCGATTCCGTGAGCCTTTCAGGCTTCCGGAGGTCTTGGATATGTTTATCCATACACAGGCCTATTTGAGGCCTAGTAGCAGGATGGTATATATGAGTATACCTCCTGTGATTTTTCTGTGGTTTGTTACACAGCTACTCAAAATTTTATTTCCTTCTGTGCCTTTCTTTTTTTTCTCTCTTCCTTTCCTTCTATTGTGAGTGTATGGCTGGGGTTGGGGTTCGGGTGGTCTGGGGGGCTCTCGGGGCTTTTGCCCTATGTTCAAACAGTCACTTAAGGTGCTTTCCCTCAACGTCAGGGGGTTAAACATCCCAGAAAAGAGGTCTGCCATGCTGAACTTATGCCGCAGGGAACGAGCCAGTTTGATCTGTTTGCAGGAAACTCATTTTAAGGGGCCCGCGCCCCCCAAATTATTCAACAGATATTATAAAACTGCATTGCAACGATCGGTGTAACACAGAGAGGGTCTGATTACCGGTGATCTGCAGTATCACCGAGAATACAGATATATATACCCAATTATTGATGATCTGCAGTATCACCGATAATCAGATATATCTCTAACCTCTGGACACCTGAGTAATAAGAGTGTTTGGTGCAACAGTAATACTTTGAGGACTGCACCTGAGGAGCAGGTGCACAAGAACACGTTCCTTCCGCAAGCCTGAGACTCTCCCGAGGGAGGGGTCAGGCTAGGAGTGGGAAGGACTGAGTGTGAGTGACCCCAAGGAAGGATGTCACCCACAGGTCTGTGAGCTATCTCTTGACTGAGGAGATAGCTCTCGAGGTCGGGCAAGCCAAGTCGGCAACAGGCAGACAGATCAGGGACAGAGACAGGAGACAGATGCGGAATCCTAAGACAAGCAGAGTTTGGCAACAGAGTATCAGATATAGCGAAGGACCAAATCAGAGATCAGAAGAGTAGTCAGGAAAGCAGAAGGTCATAACAAATACCGTATTTTTCGGACTATAAGACGCTCCGGACCATAAGACGCACCTAGGTTTAGAGGACAAAAATAAGGGAAAAAATATACACAACCCTGGTGCATCTATGGTACAGGGGCATCTTGTGGAGCTTCTCCCAAGCTCCATAAATCTCCATAATCTCCCAGTTACAGTAATCCCTTAACTGAGGCAAAAACTGGAGGTGTTGCAATATAACAGCAATATCTGTAGCAGCGTTTACTTGTCTGCCTGCTGTATATCTATTGCTGACATGCTAGGTGAAGGGTGGGTGAGTGAGCGAGTGTAGTCTGTGTATATGAATGTGTGTGTGTGTGTGTGTATGTATATAGTGTGTGCGTGTGTGTGTGTGTGTATGTATGTGTATGTATATAGTGTGTGTATGTATATAGTGTGTATGTATATAGTGTGTATGCGTGTGTGAGTGTGTATATAGTGTGTGTGTGTGTGTGTGTGTGTGTGTGTATCTGTGTGTTGTGTATGTATGTCTGTGTAATATATGAGCTGGGCTCTGTAGGAGGACAAAGTGTGTGTGTGTGTGTGTGTGTGTGTGTATGTGTACTTTGCTTGTGTCTGTATGTGTTGGATTTTCTACCTCCTCTGCAAGCTGATAATGGGCACATTGACCTCTCCCTCCTATCCACTCATTTCTCAAAGCATCCGGTAAAAAAGTGTGTGTAGATGTAGCAGCTTTTACTTTCTGTATGTCGGGTGAGGTGAGAGAGAGCGCTGAGGAATGTAGCAGCAGCGTGCACGGAGAGGCTGTCAGCTGTCTGCAGGAAGATTTACAGCTTTTACCAGCCTGCCCACTGCCTACATCGCTCTGTAATGTCGGGTGAAGGTAGGAAGAGAGAGTGAAGGAATGTAGCAGCTTTAACGGAGAGGCTGTCTGAGCGAAGATTTAGAAGCGTTTACTTGCTTGTCAGCTGCCGATGTAAGGCTATAATGTCGGGTGAATGGAGAGGATCTGAGCGGGCTATTATAGCTGCGTGCACAGAGAGGCTGTGAGCTCAGGCAGACAAGATGCTTTCTGCAGGCTATCTAATGCCAACTTGCCGGGTGAAGAGAGAGAGCTGAGCGGCGAGTGTAGCAGCTTGTGAGCATTGCATACCCGCTGGCTCGCTCTATGCTCCCAACTCTCAGCAGGAGTCCTTCCTCCAGAACTTTCTATCCAAATTAAGCGCATTTTCTGAGGGTAGCATTATTCTGGGGGGTGATCTGAATGTGACTCTGGATCCTACCCTAGACTCGTCCTCGCAGAGGTCTCCACTCTCCAAAAACTCCTCCGTAAATGTAAAGCTCTATTACATGACATGCAGCTGGTTGATCTGTGGATACTTCATAACCCCTCGCAGAGGGACTACACTTTTTTCTTCTTTCCACGTAATTCCTATACCAGGATAGACTACATTTTTGTTTCGCACAATTTGTTGTCCTTCTCTGCCTCTCCGGGTATTGGCAGTATGACCCTGTCGGACCATGCACCGGTATGGGCCGATTTGGCATTGAGTGACAGTGGCTCCAGACCCCCCACCTGGCGGATCAATAACTCCTTGATCAAAGACAAACAAATTTTTGAAAAACTTAAAAATGAAATGGAGGAGTTTTTCCAGATGAATGTGCGTAAGGACACGTCCCCCTTGGTGGTGTGGGAGACTCACAAATGTTTTGTGCGAGGCTTGTTGATAAGAGAAGGAGCTCGTCGCAAAAGGGAAAGAGAAAAGGAGGTACAAAACCCATTGTCCCGAATTAAAGAACTCGAATTAAAGCACAGGGGGGATTTGTCCTCATCCACACTATCTGCCCTATCTGAGGAGAGGGATCGTCTTAAATCCTTACTGTTCCATAAAGCAAAATACGCAGCTGAACGTTGACGTCGCTCATTTTATGAGTGGGGCAATAAATGCAGGTCCATGCTTGCGAGGGCCTTGAAGTCTCAGCAGTCATCCAATTATATCCCCTGCATGAAGGATGAAGGACAAGTCCTCCAAGCTTCACCATGAGTATAAGGACATTTCGAGGATCTTTAAAGATTACTATTCAGGGTTATATAGTCTCCCCCCTCCTATGCCCAACTGCACGGCAGCCAATAAGCGCAGCAAAATTGAGTCTTATTTGAGGAACTCTCAAATGCTTCGCCTCTCACTCCCTGAAGTTAAAGAGCTGGAGGAGCCTTTCACGGGGGATGAACTGGGAGTGGCTCTCTCCCAGATGCCTGTGGGAAAGGCCCCCGGTCCTGACGGGTACTCCTCAGAATATTATAAAAGATTCCAGCAGTTACTCTCTCCCCACCTTCTGAAGGCTCTCAACACAATCACAGACGCGCCTCTAGATCAGAATTGGTTCTCTTCTCAAATGCTGGAATCCCACATCACGGTTATCCATAAAGATGGGAAGGACCCGGCACAATGCCAGAGTTACCGACCCATATCCCTCCTGAATGTAGACCTCAAACTGTACTCCAAAATGCTGCCTAATAGGCTGGCTCCCTTGCTTCCCAAACTAATTAATCTAGACCAGGTGGGTTTCGTCCCGGGCAGAGAGGCTAGGGACAACACTATCCGCACCCTGGATGTGCTTCACTGGGTGAGGTCCTGGTCCACCCCCACCTTGCTTCTCTCTACTGATGCTGAAAACGCTTTTGATAGGGTGGACTGGGATTTCATTGAAGGCACCTTACGCCATATAGGTCAGGGTGGAATGATGAGAAAGAATACTGGCTTTGTACTCTGGCCCAAACGCTAAGGTCAAGGCTAATGGAATCCTATCCGAAACCTTTAGCATACAAAATGGAACCAGACAGGGGTGCCCACTATCCCCACTCATTTTTGCCTTATCCCTTGAACCCTTCCTCTGCACAATCCGTAACAACCCTGATATTAAAGGAGTTGACTTCCCGAGATCCACGCATAAAGTTGCCGCTTATGCGGACGACATGCTTTTTTATCTAACCAACCCGCACATTTCCCTACCCAATCTCATGCTAGAGTTCCGTACATATGGGCTTTTATCAAACATGTCACTTAATTATGATAAAAGTGAGGCGATGGGGGTGCTTCTCCCAGGTCCCCTCAAATTAACCATCCAAAGCAACTTTCCGTTCCGTTGGCCTTCACACTATTTGAAGTATTTAGGAGTTCACATCACCCCTGACCCAAAAGACCTAGTCTCCAACAACTTCCTTCCGGCTCTGCAGAGAATTCGACAGGATCGGCAGCGCTGGAACAAATCGCAGTTCTCCTGGTTTGGGAGATCGAATATTATTAAAATGACCATTATGCCATGCTTACTCTATTTCAGACCCTTCCAATCCCAATTCCTTCTACATTTTTCAAAGCAATTACCCAAACTTTCTCCAAATTCATCTGGTCAGGGCGGAAGCCCAGGCTGAAATATCAAATTTTAATGGCACCAAAAGAACTGGGAGGTATGGCTGTTCCCAATCCTCGTCTCTACTGCGCTGCAGCAGTACTAACTCGTATTATCGATTGGCATAGACATGCTGGTCATAAAAAATGGGTAGGAATGGAAGAGGAAATATTAAAAGCTGAGATTAAACATATCCCCTGGTCGACTCGGTCCTGGCATTCCCCGGACCCAGCGGCATCTCTCATTACTCACACAGCCAACATTTTTGCTAAATACAGGCAACTACCTCTACTTTCCCCCTGGCCGACTCCGCTCTTTCCCATATTGGATAACCCGTCCTTCCCTTTGGGCCTCCCTGCCAAGAGCTATTTATCCTGGCGGGGCGGACATGTGCTCCGAGCTCAACATCTCACCACAGGTGGGGATTGGGTTCCTCTCCAGACATTACGGCAAGACCTGGGCTCTCAGGATTTAGATGACTGGAGTTGGATTCAGTTCAAACATTTTCTCCTGTCACATGGACCCAAAACCAACTTTGATCGCTCCCTTACTGTCTTTGAGAAGGCATGCCAGGGTGAGGGTCAATTAAGAGGCACGGTTTCACTGACATACTCCTTACTGAATGATTCTACCTTCCCATCAGAACCCTTTAGAAACAGGTGGGAACAAGACTTAGGATTTACATTTAGTGATAAGTAATGGGATAAGGTCTTGGTGTTTGCACACAAATCTTCTATCTCTTCCAGGGCTCAGGAGGCCGGCTACAAAATCTTAACAAGGTGGTACCTGACAACCTATCATCTTCATCATATGTTCCCAAACACCACAAATCTCTGCTGGAGATGTGGACAAGAAGTGGGTACCATAGTACATATTTTTTGGTTTTGTGCTAAGCTTTCCCAGTTCTGGACAGATGTGAGAAGTATTATGCATGAGTTAAACTATCTCCCACCTGACTCCCCAGCATTCTTCCTGTTACTCCATAACTCATGGTCCATCAGAAAATATAAAAAAAAAACCACTCACTAGACATCTAGTAAACGCTGCTAGGTCTCTGGTTGCCAAACATTGGAAATCTACTGACCCACCTACAGTGGTGGAATGGCTTAGAGCGGTAGCTCAGACACAAAAGATGGAAGAGCTCACAGCCCCCATTCAGGACAGACAGGAACAGTACTGGAAAACGTGGTTCGAGTGGTTTGAATCTCAGGAGACAACGCTACCGTTTACTAATGAGTAGTTGATTTACTGGTCAATGGGTATGACCTAGGTCTTCATGGTCGTGCTCTCTCTTGGTCCAGCATTTTCTTTTGAGGTTGATTTTTTCTCTACCTGGCTTTGGGGAGTGCCTTTTCCTTCTCCTTGGGATCCCCATTCGGGCCTGCCTGGGCCTTAGCCGCAGCCATTTCTACTTTCTAGTTTCCTCTTTCTCTTCTACTTCTTTTTACACTGTCCTTCTGTTTTTCTTCCCTAAGCGGTCACTCAGGGGAATGGTCGCTTTGCTAATCTTTTCAACAGATTTGGGCTTTCTCCCATACTTAACTTGAACTAACCCAAGATGCTTCTCTCGATCCTGCCCAGCGCTTCTCCGGCTCTGCTGGACCCCCTGGTGGATGTTCCCTCTGGGCCCAGGGTGTCTGATTTGGTTGCTATAGGCGCTGACCGGGTTGGAGAGTAGCATCTTTCATAGCTATGATTATAACATTTGGGTTTTCTTTATGCCCCCCTTACTATTGACATATTTGTGCACTTCTTTTTGAATATATGGAGCCGTGCTGGATTACATCTCCACTCTACTATGTTCATACCTGTTATCGGATTGCATAAACTTGTTCTATTTTATCATAAGACTCCCTGTTAAGAGAAACAGGTTATTGCTGACAAATGTCATTGTCCTTGCACTTTCCTTTTTCTATGTAAAAATAAAAACCTTTAAAAAAAATAAATCAATCATTGTTTTGCACACAGAAAAACAAACACCTGTTTCTGAACAAGCTGTTCTGAATACATATCATCTTCAATGGAAGCAGGTTTGGGCTTTTCAATAGGAATATTTAAAGCCGTGCAAATGTACTCTAACAATTCAATAGACTGATCAGGTAGCAGTGTAAATTGTCCTCTATTAGAGCTTCTGGGTGTCTCCTCTTCCACAGCGGAAGATTCCCCAACATGCTCTATATCCTCCAAGGAAGAATCCACAACCCTCTGTACCTCAAATACACTAGGTAAGTCTGTATCCAGTATTGGAGGGACTACCTCAAAAGTGGCCAGTAAAGTAGGAGCTTCCTTTGCAGCCACAAACCTTTCTGCTAAACGCTCTTGAAATTTAGATAACATATCATTAAACATGTCACCAATTTCATGTTTTACCACTTGTAGTATACAGGCATTGCACAGGGGCTTGGGGTAGGAGGGGGCCAGCTTTTTTCTGGCATATACCACATTCCCTTGTGGCTTTAAATGGCGTGGGGTTCTTAAATACACAAACAGAAAAAATGCCAAAAGTTAGAGTACATACACAAAAAGCTCTGCCCCATAAGTACTGACCAAACAAGACCTTACCTGGTTGGTGTTGGTATGCGACAGTGTCCCTGCCGAGAGGTATCCTCCATTGCGGATGGTAGAGGGAATGCTGATCCAGCACACTAAGGCACCGCGTCTATGCGTCCATGCGTACTAGACACGTGCGGCGTTCCCACGAGGCGTGAGGTCCGCCTCCCCGCTGGCAGAAGTTCTGGCCACCAATTGAATGCTTCCGACAGAGCCTCAAGCTGAAACGCCGAACCTCGCTCAGCTCTACTATCGGATAGCTGGATGTGAATTTCCACAAGGCCTGCAGAGGTGCATCTGCTGCTTTCTAGGCCTGCTGCACCAGCTCTCCTCCTGCCCCGACCTCCATGCCAAGAGGATCGCCATGCAGCGTCTCCATCTGAAGACCCACACAGGCAGGCTGAGAGGAGCTGGCCTTACCCTCTGACCCCCAGCAGTCCGGAGATTGTATCCCGTCTGTCCAGGGGACAGGAAAGCACTGAGGCTAGGTAGGAGGATGTGGGTATTTAAATTGTATCTTGTGCTTCCTGTCCCCTTGGCAGGCGAGGATATCCTAGTTCAAATGTTAATGTGGATGTTAATGTTTCTATTGTTGGTCAGCTTTTGAGTTTTGATCTATATAGTAAACCAACAGACCGCAATACTTTATTGAACTTTAGAAGTTTCCACCCCAAGCAACTGAGAGAGTCCCTTCCTAAATCTCAGTTTATGAGAGTTAAAAGAATTGTTAGCAACCCCAATACTAGTTATTGTAGATTGCAATCTATGGCGGAAAAATTCATTGACCGTGACTATCCTGTTCAATTGGTTAATCGTTTGAAACATGATGTATCCTCCATGAATAGAGGTGCGTTATTATCTCCAAAACCTAGGGATAGGACCCCTGACAGAATGGTGTGTGTCACTTCTTATAACACGTTATCTAATCAAATTTCATCATTAATTAAGAAATACTGGTATGTTTTGTCAGCTTTGTCTCCGGAAATCCCTGCGTTTAAATCTCCTCCAATGATGGCTTATAAGCGTGCTAGATCAATTAGGGATCATTTAGTAAAGGCTGATATTGGTCCGTCTAGCACGAGTCGACAGTCTAGACTGGCGCCATTGCGTTGTGGCACTTACCCTTGTTTGCAATGTGTAAATTGTAAATATATTTTAAGGGGAAAAGAATTTAATCACCCTATGAGTGGAGTTCCCATTAAATTACGCAATTTTGCCACTTGTGATTCAAAATATGTTGTGTATGGCATTAAATGCCCATGTGGCAAATTTTATGTAGGCGAAACCACACGGTCAGTTAAAGACCGTATAGGGGAACATCGCTCTAATATTAATTTAGCCTTTAAACGCAATGGTGACCCGTCTACACTGACTTCACCTGTTGCCCAACATTTTTGGGAAGCAAAACATTCTGTTAGCCAACTGAAGTTTCTAGTTCTTGAAGTAGTTTATGCTTCACGCAGGGGAGGAGATCGCCAAGCGTATCTATTAAGAAGGGAGGCTTTCTGGATCAAATTTTTAAATACATTAGTTCCATATGGTATGAATTTGGACTATAGTCCTTGAAAATTATTCTGTGATGGTTTTGTCCACTGTCATTTATTATTTCTTCTTCATCTTAGGTCCATGGCTTACCTGCGGGTGAAGGCCCACCTTTTGGTGTCTAATTTCATTTATTGTCTTGGGTGGCAAGTATCATACACTCTCTCTCTATATTCTACTCATTATACTATGCCTCTTATCTTTTGGAGGGTTTAATATTGATTGTTTCCATGATAGTTGACCGTTTAGGGGGAAGTCGGATAGAATTGGGTTCTATACATAGTTTTCTATTTTTGATATGCATACGTATTTTTGTAAGCAATCATGCGCATTAGTTGGTAGCCTATGCGTATGGGTATGTGTTCCATGCGTATTTTTGTATGTGTCCCATGCGTATTTTTGTATCAGTATGCGTCCCATACGTATATCTGCAGTATGTGTTCCATGCGTATTTTTGTATGTGTCCCATGCGTATTTTTGTATTAGTATGCGTCCTATTCTTATGCCTGTAGTATGTTACATGCGTATTTTTGTATTGGTCATGCGTATTTTTATACGCATTGTTACGCATTACGTCATTTCCGCCCAGCATGCTTTGTGGCCGGATTTCTGGTATTGTGACCCTCTTTGATCTGTTTTCTCCTTATTTGGTCATGTTTGATGGTGATTGGCTCTTGAAATTTTGGGTCTAGCCTCTGTGGGTGGAGTTATGGGTATTTAAACCCGTGTGCAGTTCATCTCAGTTGCCATTCCTCTCCAGCTCCTGCCTTGTGCGGTTCCTGTGTTTGAAAATTGGATGAGTAAGTAGTAACTGCTGTATTGTTAATATAGATAGACTTGTGGAATTGTTTTTTAGCCCATGATTTGTATTTAGGTCTATAACCATCACAATGTTGCCCCTTTTGATGGCATAGTTATTTCTTTTTATGGCATAGTAATTTTGGATGTTTCCTGTTCCATTGTTAAGGTATTAACGTTTGTAGTAATCTCCATGGTCATTGTTTGGTCGCCTTATGTGATCTGGTTGCTGGTCTTTGTGTATCAGTTTAGTGATAGAGTATATTTATAATTCTATAGGTGGTTATACCTGACTTGATGTTGTCCAGATGTTTATTAAGAACATGTGTTAACTATACAGGTACCTGTTTGATATCTTTGAAATTTATTATTTAATTGGTGGCTTTTGCTATCACTTTTCAGGGTTCCTGGTATTTTACTCTTTGGGTCCTATCACTATAACAGTATGGCTCTATTGATCTTTCACTATGTCGGTGCTCTTTATTACGGTTTTCACCCATATTCACTTTCTAATTCTGTTCACCAACCAGTATGTTTCACTTTTCAGTTGTATTTCATTACCATATGGTTTTAATGTCTTTGTATTTATTGTTTTTAGATTTGTCTCTATTTGTGGAGGCCTGATGAAGGGTTTATCCCGAAACAAGTCGACGTTGTCGCCTCAATTTGCACAATTGCACTAATCTTGATGTTAACAACTGATGCATTTTTGCCATTCTTTGCTATGGAAAATGTTCCCTGACGGATACTTTTTATGAATATTTTTGCACAAGTGTTGTCTTCAATAAAAATCTTTTGTATTTTTGCATATAAACTCTTCAAGTTTCTTCAGTTTTTTGCTATATATATCCTTTTTATTAGTATAAAGTCTATGTAGGTGTTGTGGCACACCTGAGAGGATATTATCATCACTTCTTTTGTTTCCCTATATACGGAATATGGATATCCTAGTTCAACCCTGAGTGGAGGCAAGCAGAAACTAATGATTTGGGGGTGATTTTCAGCCAATGGGCAAGGGAACCTAATCACAGTAAACGGCACCATGAAAGACCACAGTTACTTACGGTAACGTCTTTTCCGGGAGTCAGGACAGCAACCCAGATGAGAGAGGATTCCCTCCACTACTGCTGGACAGGAAAAGGTTAAGAGAGTACAGCGGAGCATATATAAGCACACATCAACTCACTATCCTCAGTAATAACCAAGATGACCACGAATAATGCTTGAACAATTTAATAATAATATAATAAACCTGAACAACAATGTATACAACCCTGGGTGGGTAGTTTGGGTGCTGTCCTTCCGACTCCCGGAAAAGACGTTACCGTAAGTAACTGTTGTCTTTCCCAGGGTCGTCTCCAGGACAGCAACCCAGATGAGATACAGAGATTATCAGTATCAGGGTGGGACAACTGCATGTAGAACCCTTCTACCGAATGATAAATCAGTATTAGCAGATACATCCAATCTATAATGTTTTACAAAAGTATTTTTACTTGACCAGGTAGCTGCCCTACATATCTGGTCAATAGAGACTCCAGCTTTTTCTGCCCATGATGTAGAAACAGATCGGGTTGAATGGGCCTTTAACATACTTGGAACCTGTTGACCGTTGACCTGGTAAGACATGGAAATACATTGTCTGATACATCTAGAGATGGAGGCCTTAGAAGCTTGCTTACCCCTATTCAGCCCTGAAAACAGTACAAACCATGCCTTAGATTTCCTCCAAAGTTCTGTAACCTTCAAGTATTGTAACACACACCGTCTCACATCTAAACAATGCATCTGTCTCTCTTTCTCGTTGTTTGGATTACTACAAAACGAGGGTAAGAAAATCTCCTGTACTCAATGAAATCTGGAGCAAACCTTGGGTACAAAAGCAGGATCTAGACGGAGAGTGATTCTATCCTCGCTTACTATCAGGTAAGGTTCTGTAGTAGACAAAGCTTGTATCTCCCCAACCCTTCTGGCTGAAGAGATAGCTAACAAAAAAGCAGTCTTAAGAGTCAATAGCTTCTCTGAAATCTCCTCGATGGGTTCAAAAGAAGGCTCCATCAAGGATTGAAGTCCCAAATTCAAGTCCCAAGGTGGAACCAGAGTCTTTACCAGTGGCTTAATTCTGTGGATTGCCTTAAAAAACCTAATGAAGAACTCATCCTCAGCCAATCTCTTCTGCAGGAACACACTGATAGCGGAAGTCTGTACCTTAAGAGTGCTCACCCTCAAGCCCTTCTTCAATCCGGCCTGGAGAAATTCCAAAACCGAATAGAATTGCAGTCTATCCATATTATTGTCCACACACCAGCTACAATAAACTCTCCAGACTTTTGCATAGATCTTCCTGGTTACTAACTTCCTACTTTGAAGCAGAGTATTAGACAAATCAGTGGAAAACCCCTTACCTCTCAGGAGTTCCCACTCAGTTTCCAAGCAGACAGATGCAGCATGTTTACCTGTGGATGAGACACTGGGCCCTGCGTCAACAGGTCCTGGCGAAAGGGGAGCATAAACGGTTCTGCTACAGCAAGCTTCCTCAGCAGAGAGAACCAGGGTCTCTTAGGCCAGAATGGAACCACCACAATCACTAGAGCTTTGTCCTGGAGAATCTTTCTGAGAGTCCTGGAAATTAGACTGAAAGGAGGAAAGGCATATAGAAGAGGATACTCCCGCTTGAGAGAGAAGGCATCCACTGCCCACGGTTTCTCGAGAGGACACAAGGAGCAAAACTTTTGACACTTTGCATTTTGTTTGTTCGTAAACAAGCCTATTGTTGGTTGTCCCCATTTGGCAGTTAATTCCAGAAAAATCTCCTGATTTAGGGCCCATTCATCCTGACTCAATTCTGAACTGCTGAGAAAATCCGCTACTTGATTTGAGGCACCCTTTAAGTGAACCGCCTTTAAAGAACCTAGGTTCCTCTCTGCCCAGCCCAGTATCTTTTCTGCCTGGACTGAAAAAGACCAGCTTCTCGTCCCCCCTTAATGGTTCAAGTGAGCTACCACTGTGAGCTACCACTTTTTGAAAATGTAACAATGCTCTCCTTACCGCTTCTAATTCCCTTAAGTTGGAGTGCCTCATCCCCATAGTCCTGCTCCATGAGCCCTGAACTGGGGTACTGTCCATGTGGGCCCCCCAACCCCACATGCTGGCATCCGTGGTGATCACCTTCTGGATTGGAAAGTCCCATAACCTGCCCTCCAACAGATGATTCCCCTCAAACTGAAGCCCAGACTTCCTAGACACTTGATAGAGAGGGGTCTAATTTTGGCACAGAACCCCAATTTTTCTGATCACCAGGATTATATGGATATTGTTTGTTCATGGCTCTAGGCCAAAAAACTCTTTTCTCTGGACAATCCCATTCTTTCGTAATCATGTCCTTTAAAGTACTATGCACCGGGATTACATTAACTTGTTTGTTCGCTAGACTTTCATACATCTTGTCTAAGGCCGAGAGAGAGGTTTTTCTTCCTCTTTAATTTCCATGGTCGCATACATGGCCCTTAACAACTCCTCCATATGATCCATGGAAAAGGCAAATTCCTGGGGTTTGTTTCCACTTTCAATTTGCTCTGTATTCTCCTCTGATCCTGACATTTCCTCCAAGGAAGAGATTTCCCCTTCTGAAAGCTCTGCCTCGGAGTCTCCTCCACTACGCCTTCTCTTAGAGGCCTTAGTTAACTGCCTGTCTGCCAGGTCTACCACCCCGGAACCACCTGGTGAAGGGGAATCACACTAGGAGGAGAAACGGGTACTGTAGGTATAGCAGAAGACGTGGAAGGTAAAGCTGATGAATCTTTAAGGGTTTGGAAGGTGGACGAGATCTCAGCCTTCATCCATCCCAATAAATCATCAAACACAGCAGGAGATTCCTCTTTAACAAGATTCCGGGTACAATCCTGACAAATTGGCCTGGTGGCGCTTGCTGGGATTTTGACTGCACAAAAGGCACATTTCCTGCTAGACTTTTGCACCCCCGACTGGCGAGAGGATGAAGAACCAGAAGTGCCAAAAGTTCCTTGAGCTCTACCCTTGACCTCTTTCCCTTTTCCAGATTCTCCTGTTTTTGGCTGCAAAAGGGAAAGAGTCAATCAATACTTAGAAAACCTGTGTTACCCCCAATCAAACCCCAGACGTTCACATACCCCTGTATGAATCGGAGTGGGAGTAACAGTAGCCTCAGCGGAGGAACCAGCAGCAGAAGCAGCCGCACCAGAAGCTCCCTGTCCTGCCTCGGATGAATCCATGTTGTTACACAGTTACTGACAGGGCAGGGAGGCTTAAGTAATCCTCATGCGTCCTGAAAAACTATTCCCCAGGCGCATGCACATAAAAATTAGTTCCCCCCTCATATTCCCTTACAGCGCTGTCAGCCGCTCCAGCGCTGAAAGGGTTACCTGACCATCCAACGGCCGGCGAGATAGACGCCAAGAACACTTCCGTCCGGCGCCGAGACAAGCCCGATGACGTCACTTCCTAGTCATCTGACTAGGAAGGACCAATAGACGCTAACACGCCCCTGTGCGCGGACGCGCACTCCTCAAAAGGCTCAGACCGGCTCTGCCTCTGTAACACAACAGGCGGCTATTCCCCATGCGTTGATCCGCTTGGCCAGCCGCATACAGAGGGGAATACGCAGCCCTGGACCCTGCCATCCGGCATCAGCCCATCCAGCTCCACACCTTCTCCGTCCGTGGACAGGAAACGAACTGAGGATAGTGAGTTTATGTCTGCTTATATATGCTCCGCTGTACTTTCTTAACCTTTTCCTGTCCAGCAGTAGTGGAGGGAATCATCTCTCATCTGGGTTGCTGTCCTGGAGACGACCCTGGGAAAAAAGAGCAATATGTGAGGATTCTCAATGACATCATCAGGCAGTCTGCAGAGAAACTTGGCCTTGGGCACTAGTGGACATTTCAGCATGACAATGACCCAAAACAAAGCAAATGTGGTGAATAAATGGTTAGAAGACGACATCATTAATGTTTTGGAGTGGCCCGGCCAGAGTCCTGAATTGAATCCAAATGAGAATCTGTGGAGGGAGCTAAAGATCAGGGTGATATCAAGAAGACCCTCCAAACTGAAAGATTTGGAACGCTTTGCTAAAGATGAAAGGGCAAAAAATACCTGTGGAGTCATGCAACAAGCTGGTCTGCAATTTTAGGAAGCATTTGATTTCTGTAATAGCCAAAAACGTTTTTTTAATTTATTATTGAGAAGGGTGTGAATAATTTTAGACTGGACACTTTTTGCTCAAATGTAAATATAAGTTGAGAAGAAGTTGAGAAGTTTTTCCCCACAATATTCGTCTTATCTATTGGGAGGTATCTATGTCATTTTCTGTCAAAAAATTACTTGCCAGTGAATAAAAGTAACGTAAAGTCAATATTTTCCAAGGGTATAAATATTGAATAATACATATACATGCAAAAACTATAATATATGTATGTGTGTATGTATATATATACACACACACACACACACACACACACACACACACACACACACACACACACACACACACACACACACACACACACACACACACACACACACACACACACACACACACACACACACACACACACACACACACACACACACACACACACACACACACACACACACACACACACGATCTTCTAAAAAAATTAGCATATTGTGAAAAAAGTTCATTATGTTCTGTAATGTACTGATAAACATTAGACTTTCATATATTTTAGATTCAAATGCACACAACTGAAGTAGTTCAAGCCTTTTATGGTTTTCGTTTTCAAAATATTTATTGAGTTTTTCATTTTGGATAGAAGAATGATTACAGTCATGTATGGTCGCAGACCAACTGATAACAGGGGTACAGCTCATGAACCAACATAAGTTTCCATTAGTCTTGCCATGGCGTCTCAATCAAAGTAATGGAATATGTTCACGGAAACTTTCCTACTAGGTCACGAGCGTTACCAAAAGTATATACAGGTGGCCAGTTGGCCACAAAGAGTAAGTGAGAGAAAAGAAAAAAAAAAGGGGGGAGGAGAAGAAAGAAAAGGACGGGGAGGGGAGATGGGAGGGGGAGTGTGTCAAAAAGCGAGGTCCTGAAGAGATATTGTTTGGGGCTTTCGAGGTCTTGACAGATTGATTCTTTAGCTGAGGCCTTCTGATAATCGCCAGGGTTCCCAAATTCTGTTAAATCTATCCACCCTGTCTTCAAGGGTGGCTGCCATCCTTTCCTGGACCATAAAAGCGGTGACTCTTCATTTCCAGGAAAGAGACAAATTGTGTCCTCCAGGCTCAGGCAATACTCTGTTTAGCCGCAACAAACACAAAGTGTGCTAGTACTTGTTGGTCTCTGTTCAGAGTGTCTATTCTGAAATGCAAAAGGGCGGCCCAAGGATCCTTTGCTAACTGGACCCCAAACAGGGAGTGGAGGAGCCTGAAGATTTTTGACCAGTATCTTGAGAGCATTGAGCAAGACCAAACGGTATGAGCCCTACTGCCTGGGGCCCCACAGCCTCTGAAGCAAAGGCCAGAGTTTGCACTTGAAATATGTTTTAATCTAGTCGGGACCCAGTACCAACGTAAAAAGACTTTGTATGCAGATTCTACTATTTTAAATGTGTCCACCAGCCCTTCCCAAGAGAGAACACCTGAGCTGTCTGTTAATTTTTGAATTTGCTCCAGGCCCTGATCCCTCCACCACCTGAAGCTATAAGAGCTATACTGACCTGGTGTAAACAAGGGATTATTAATAAAAGACATAAGCGGAAGAGACTGGGACATCCGATCTTTCGAATATCGGATTGAGTCCCAGACCGCTAGACAATGTAGCATTACTGTACTTAGTTTAGTAGGACGGTGAGATTTGGAAAGCCAGATGGGAGTCAGAAATGACGTCGGGATATCAAAATATGTCCAGAGGGGCATTCTCTCCCCTTTGTATAGGTCTATCAGGTGTACTATCTGGGATGCCTGGTAATAACTGGTCAAATGTGGTATCCCCAGGCCTCCAGTGCTTCTGTGGGTATGCATTATAGATTTAGAAATCCTAGGGCGAGAGTTTGCCCATATGAACTTGGCTAATTTGTTTTGGAGCATTCTAAGGAAGTGAGGGGGGACTTTCACTGGTAGCATTCTGAAATAGTAAAGGATCTTGGGCAAAAGTGTCATTTTTATCGCATTAATGCGGCCCAGCCAGGATAGATTATAGGTGGACCACTGTGAGAGCCACCGGGAGAGAGAACGAGACAGGGGTAATAGTTCAGATTGAATAGTGATTTGTATGAACTAGTTAAATGTATGCCCAGGTATTCTATGGAATCCGAGCACCATTTAAATGTATATTGAGACTGGAGAGAGGAACAGGACTCCGGACCCAAGGTAACATTCAGATCTTGGGACTTGGTTGGATTTATTTGCAGTCCTGAGGCCTTAGAGAAATCTGACAAAAGGGACATCAGCTCGGGAATCGAGGTGTCAGGTTTTGTGAGAAAGAGCAAAAGGTCATCAGCAAACAAATTTTGCTTGTGCATCATACCTGCTAGTTCCACTCCCGAGATCCCGTCTCTCTGCCTTATTGCAATGGCCAGGGGTTCCATTGCCAGGATGAACAGAACAGGTGACAAAGGACAACCCTGTCTCGTTCCTCTATCAACGGGGATAAGTTACAACATATAGCCCGCATAATGTACCCTGGCCGAAAGTCTAGAATACAATACCTTGATCCAGGTCAAAAACAACTCACCGAAACCCCATTTCTCCATAACCCGAAATAAATATTCCCAGGAGACAGTATCGAAAGCTTTATAGATGTCTAAGGCTAGACATAGTCCTGGGATTTTCCTACTATGCATCAACTCGATCACTTGCAGAGCTCGGTGGGTAGCGTGGGATGCCTGTTGGCCTGGGACAAATCCCAGCTGGTCCTTATGTATTATGGAAGCTAAGAAGAGATTTATACGTGATGCTAAGATCTTACTTAGCAATTTAAGATCTATATTTAGGAGTGAGATGGGTCTGAACTGATGGGGTTCCAGGGGTTCCTTATCTGTTTTCGGGATCATTGATATGTTCGCATTAAGTGAGTCAGCATGAGGGTATACTCCCTTCCTGAGTTCATTGAAAACTGAGGTTAGAAAAGGAGCTAACTCCTCACTGAACTTTTTGTAAAACAAGCCGGAATAGCCATCCGGCCCTGGAGTTTTGGAGATCTTAAGGGACTTAATGGTGACTAGGGTCTCTTCTTGTGTGATTGCCCGATCCAGATTCTCAATTTGGTCTGCTGGAATTATGGGGAGGGGTATTTTATCTAGAAAGGATTTAATAGGGGTGCCAGGGTCCCTGGAGGGGCGACTGTAGAGATTACTTAGGAACTCTTGAAAGCCATGGGTTATTTTTTGGGGGTTGCACGTTACCTGATTATTTGATAGGCGTACTGCCAATGTAGGCGGCTTATAGATTCTATTTTTGAGCTTATTCGCCAACAGAGTGTGGGATTTGTTTGCCCATCTGTAATATTTATTTCTCTGCCAGCGGAGATGCTTCTCAGCCGCTTCCGTTAACTCCGAGTCAAGCTGAGTTAGAAGAGAGTCTCTCTCCCGTTTCAGCATGAGTGTGGGTTGTGCTTTCCAATCTGCCTCTGCCCGTTCTAGTTTTAGGGTAAGGTCCTGTACTTTCTGAAGGCGTTGTTTTTTTTTTTTAGATAAGTGGCTAACCTGATAAGCCGACCCCGCACCGTGACCTTTAAGGCTTCCCAGAAAATAATGGGTGACTCTACTGATCCTCTGTTATCCTCTGCAAATTTTGTAAGGGAAGATCTGATCCTTTCCAGAGTGGATAGGTCTGATAAAAGAGAATTGTTTAGTCTCCATCTAAAGCTTGCTTTCCTGGGGACTAAGGATGAAAGGCGGATCATTAAGGGGTTATGATCTGACCAGGTAACCGATAGGATTTTGGCCACGTGGGCGTTGGGTAGGAGGGGCTGATGCAGGAAAAAATGATCTATCCTACAGAAACTATCGTGTGGGTTAGAGTAGAAAGTGTAGTCATGGGTATTGGGGTGTAGGTCCCTCCATACATCAAAGAGGCCTTGTACTTTAAAAAGATCTGCTACTGCGTTTGGGCGGGGAACCCCTGGGTTTTGTGAACTAGCCACCTGGGGAGAGGGACATGATCTATCTATAGTTTCGTTTAACACTGCATTTGTGTCTCCACATAGGAGCAATGTCCCTTCACAGTGGCTATTAATGACCTGGATCAAGTGGGACAGGAAGCGTTCCTGAAAGCTGTTGGGAGCATAGTAGGACACCACCGTAATAGTGGCATCATACAGTGGTCCCGTCAATAAAAGATATCGCCCTGTAGGGTCTGAAATTTGCTTAGTGCATTTAAAAGGTAAACCTCTTCTAAAGGCTATTGTTACCCCCCTCACTTTCTCACGTGCCAATGAATGAAACACCATAGGGTAATGGTGACTAAGGTGGGAAGGATGGGAGGAGACCGAGAACCTGGTTTCCTGGAGGCATACTATATCAGCCTTGCAAGACTTGTAAAACTGAAATGCCTTCATTCTCTTTTGGGGGACAGTGAAGCCCTGAACATTATGTGAGATCACTGAGAGTGATTCTGGATCAATATGCACAGCCATTTGGATCAAAATAAGCAAGATGATCCCATATTGAGCCCCGAACATACCAGATGTTTCTCATAATCAGGACTGCTGATTGACACAAGTGGTGGGAGGGAGGAAAAAGGGGGGAAAAGGATAAAGAAAGAGAATAGCAAATGAAGAGAGATGCATCCCTCCAGAAGGAGGCCAAATGGAGGGAGGCTGTGTAAAACACACAAGCGGCCTGTTCTCTGCCTGATGGTCACAGAAGGGGCCTGGTTACCCACAAAGAGCTCCAGAGCCTGGAGCATCTGCGTGGCTAGAGAAGGATGGGTGGCCTCCCTCAGCCGCATCGTCTAACAGCAAAATTACGGAAACACATAACATCAAACAGAAAGTTATTCAATAACCATGTTCTGGGCCTGCCTCGGTCCTGGCAATCCCAGGACATCCCAACGTAAACTGTAACTGGACAGCTGTCCCAAGGTCACTACTGGGGAACACAAACATTTAGCACAAAAACTGAGCCAACCTGATTTGCAAAACATCATATAGGCCAAATATAGGTGAACAATAACCAGATATGCCTACCGCCACTAAAGCAGTTACCTGGACCCTCTTTTAGATCGGGGGAGCAGGGGGGGGGAGAGGAAGGGGGGTGGGAGGAAGGAGGGGATAGAGGGGATTTGGGATGGGGGAGGGGAGGGGAAGAGGACAGGGAAGAGGGTACATGGGATGGAAGGGAGTGAGGGTTCAGGACGGAGAATTAAAGGACACCTCTTGTACAGGTGTCTGAGCTCCAGAGCTACCCCCCTGAATGCATTTATAACTCTGCCAGTTCGTGCATGCAAGAGTCTTTGTTAGGTGGCGGAAAAGTTTACTGAGTTAAATCCGGGTGATCATGACCCCCAGTAACCCGGGGATCAAAAATAGACAAAAATGCACTAAAGGCCAGAAAGAAGGGCTTAATACATAGTCAGGCTGAATACTTAGCCATCCTGATGCATCACTAATCTTCAGCCTGGGTCCGATAAGTGAGAGAGTGGGGCGAGATTCTTACGGCGTCTGGGTTTGTTTCGGCGTGGTTTTACCGTGTCCCAGAGAGGGAGTGATTTTGCTTTAAAGGGGTCAGGGCTCTGTGAATCGATCTATGGGGATGGTTGGGTCGAGCTCTTGGAAAAGCGCAGTGATCGTGGAGGTGAGGTCAGTCACTGTTTCTGGGATTCCCCTGACTCTCAGGTTTCCTCTGCGGGCCCTGTTCTCAAAGTTCTCCATCTTGAATTGTGAAGAATGGGCGTCAGTCTGTAGAGTCCCGATGTCTCTATCATGGGTCTTTAGGTCTATATCCGCTTTGTCCATTCGCTTCTCGAGTTCACGAGTCCGGGTCCATAGCTTCCGGATTTCCTTCTTAAGTTGGGATGTAATGCGGGCTGTCGTTTCGTCTAGCCTGCGTAGCAGTATTTGCTCAAACTGTTCTAGCAGGGCTTGGTCACTAGCACGCTCACCTGCTGCACCCCGCGGGGTGGCTGAAGTTTTCTGCCTCGATCTGGTGGACAAGCGGAGTGAGGAGACGCTGCTGTCATCTGAGGCTGGGAACGGAGACTCACCATGCAGGATCTTCCCTGGCGCCATCTTGGGCGTTCTCCGTGTTCCCCAGAAAGCTCAATATCAGCTTCTCAGGTGGCTGGATTCGCTCGATGTCGGTGCCCCATGAAGGAGGGTTGTCTTGCCGTCAGGTCTAGTGTAATAGACTGGTTGTGGGATGCCCGAGGCAGGTTAGATTACAACGGATGCAGCTGAGGGATGCTGAGCGAGGTTAGAATGCGGCCATCTTCCTCGGCTGCAGGCCACGCCACGCCTTTTATTGTTTTAATATTGATGATATTGGCATACAGCTCATGAAAACCCAAATTTCCTATCTCAAAAAATTAGCATATTTCATCCGACCAATAAAAGAAAAGTGTTTTTAAAACAAAAAAGTCAACCTTCAAATAATTATGTTCAGTTATGCACTTAATACTTGGTCGGGAATCCTTTCGCAGAAATGACTGCTTCAATGCGGCGTGGCATGGAGGCAATCAGCCTGTGGCACTGCTTAGGTGTTATGGAGGCCAAGGATGCTTCGATAGCGGCCTTAAGCTCTTAAGTCTGGCGTCTCTCAACTTTCTCTTCACAATATCCCACAGATTCTGTATGGGGTTCAGGTCAGGAGAGTTGGCAGGCCAATTGAGCACAGTAATACCATGGTCAGTAAACCATTTACCAGTGGTTTTGGCACTGTGAGCAGGTGGCAGGTCATGCTGAAAAATGAAATCTTCATCTCCATAAAGATTTTCAGCAGATGGAAGCATGAACCCACTTTTGAACCAGAAACAGCAGCAGAAGCGCCTGATCTGGGCTACAGAGGAGCAGCACCTTTAGGATTTCACAGGTCATTTTGAGGCATTTGGTTTCTAGACTACTCCTCACGGTTTAGGGCCCATAAAATGCCAGGGCAGACTTGGAAATTGATTTTTATTGTTTTTTTCACGAAGTGCCATTTACCACTAACTTGTGACAAAAAATAAAATCTTCTAGGAACTCATCATACACCTAACGGAATACCTTGGGGTGTCTGCTTTCTAAAATGGGGGTCACTTGTGGGGTTCCTATACTGCCCTGGCATTTTAGGGGCCCAAAACCGCGAGGTCGTAATCTTCCAGACTACTCCTCACGGTTTTGGGCCCCTAAAATGCCAGGGCAGTATAGGAACCCCAAATGCCTCAAAATGACTGTTCAGGGGTATAAGCATCTGCAAATTTTGATGACAGGTGGTCTATGAGGAGACATATTTTGTGGAACCGGTCATAAGCAGGGTGGCCTCTTAGATGATGGGTTGTATTGGCACTGAAGTGCAGAAAGCGCAGGATGTTCTCAAATCGTGACCTGGACATGGCAGCAGAGAACATGGGCAAGTGATGTATTGGGTGCGTAGACCAATAAGACCCCAATACATTATTTTTGACTAGACCCATGTTAAGGAGAAGGCGCCAAAAAATGTTATGTTTGGAAACTTGGAGTGGTTTCCACCGAAAAGGCTGGGCATGGTAGCTTCTTGGATTGGCAGTTGCGTATAGTGTGGCATAACAGTTGGTCTCAGCCACGATTAAGTCGTAGAGACCAGCAGTGATCAGGAAAAAAAAATCTGTCACTGCGGTGGGGCGGGTGAGGGTTTGGCCGGGTGATCAGAAGCCCGCAGGGGGCAGATTAGGGTCTGATCTGATGGACAGGAGTGCTAGGGGGTGACAGGAGGTGATTGGCGGGTGTCTCAGGGGGTGATTAGAGGGGAGAATAGATGCAATCAATGCACTGGGGAGGTGATCAGAAGGGGGTCTGAGGGGGATCTGAGGGTTTGGCCTAGTGATCAGGAGCCCACACGGGGCAAATTGGGGCCAGATCTGATGGGTAGGTGTGCTAGGGGGTGACAGGTGGTGACAGGAGGTGATTGATGGGTGTCTCAGGGTGTGATTAGAGGGGAATAGATTCAAGCAATGCACTGGGGAGGTAATCATGGGGGGGGTCTGAGGGTGATCTGAGGGTGTGGGCGGGTAATTGGGTGCCGGCAAGGGGCAGATTAGGGTCTGATCTGATGGGTAGCAGTGACAGGTGGTGACAGGGGGTGATGGGGTGATTGATGGGTGATCAGTGGGTGATTAGAGGGGAGAACAGATGTAAATAATACACGGGGAGCTGATCAGGGGGGTCTGCGAGTGTGGGTGGGTGTTTGGGTGCCTGCAAGGGGCAGATTAGGGTCTGATCTGATGGGTAGCAATGACGGGGTGACGGGGTGATAGATGATCAGGGTGTGATTAGAGGGGAGAATAGATGCAAGCAATGCACTGGCGAGCTGAGCGGGGGGGCGGGGGTCTGAGGGCAATCTGAGGGTGTGGGCAGGTGATTGGGTGCCCACAAGGGGCAGATAAGGGTGTGATCTGATGGGTAGCAGTGACAGGGGGTGATTGATAGGTGATCAGGGTGTGATTAGAGGGGAGAATAGATGCAAGCAATGCACTGCCGAGGTGATCGGAGGGGGGGGGGTCTGAGGGCAATCTGAGGGTGTGGGCGGGTAATTGGGTGCCCGCAAGGGGCAGATTAGGGTCTGAGCTGCTGGGTAGCAGTGAGGGGTGGTGACAGGGGGTGATTGATGGGTGATCAGTGGGTGATTAGAGGGGAGAACAGATGTAAACAATGCACTTGGGAGGTGATCTGAGGGCGGGTCTGTGGGCGATCTGAGGGTATGGGCGGGTGATCAGGTGCCCGCAAGGGGCAGATTACGGTCTGATCTGATGGGTAGCAGTGACAGGAGGTGATTGATGGGTGATTGACAGGTGATCAGTGGGTGATTACAGGGGAGGATAGATGGATACAGTACACAGGGGGGGGAGTCTGGGGAGGAACGGAGGGGTGATCAGGAGCCCCCAGGGGGCAGTTTAGGACCTAATATAAAAAAATAGTGTTGACAGATAGTGACAGGGAGTGATTGATGGGTGATTAGGGGGGTGATTGGGTGCAAACAGGGGTCTGAGGGGGTGATCAGGAGGGGTCTGAGGGTGCTGTGGGCGATCAGGGGGCAGGATCAGAGTTTGTGAGCGCTTACCAGGGAGGATGCCTCCTGCCCTGGTGGTCCCTCGATCACTGGGACCACCAGGGCAGGAGGCAGTCTGTATAATATGCTTTGTATACATTACAAAGCATATTATACGGTTTCTATGTGGCAAATCGGGGGTTAAAAACCCACCGGCGCTGATAATTTGCCGGCAGGTTGACATTGCAGGTGGGCGGAGCCTAATGCTAGTGGATGCACGCACATCTATGCGCACAATCCTCGTCTTTTCAGTGCCCAAGGAGCCGACGCCAATGGGCGTTAGGCGGTCCTGGGCGTGCCCCTTTACCCACGCCCATAGGTAATGGGCGGTCAGCAAGTGGTTAAGAAATAATTATTGTTAAACCCTATAATTACATATAATAGAATTTAGAACTGAAATACATTTAAATGCTGGATTCTGCAGGCAAATTTGAAACACATTTTAGATGTTTGGGGTATGAAGTCCTGTCAAACATTCTGGAATATCAACATAAACACTGCAAGGTTGTTTTCTATTGTCTCATATTTAGGACAATGATGATATCTGCCATTGGAAATTATTCAATTTATTTTATATAGAAAATGATTTTAAAATATTAAGTTTAAATACACAATTTAATATTATTAATAGATTTAAGAGGCATTATATAAAAAGCTATATATTTGAATGAGCATATTGGAAGCCCTGTACACTTCAATAAGCATGCAATTGCTGTAGACTTTTACAGGTGTGCTTTGCTGGGACAACATGGCCTATTTCATGTCTGCAAAAGACAGACACATTCCAAACTAATTAGCCGAGAGACAGATCATCAGGAATAAGTCATAAATATAATATTTATATGTCCCAATGTGTGGGGCAAGTAAGTCAAATCAGCAGACAAGATGGCTGGTGACCTCCATTTTTTAGTTACCTGTATCAAATTGACCCTGTAAGTATGTGTAAATATGCCAAACTACGTCACTTCCCACAGATAAGTGATAAGGAACTTGTAAACAAAACATATTGTAATGTTAGGTATCAGGCTTGCTCTCACGAGTAACCACCAGTGGTTACTCATGATTCAAATGAGGATTAATTGCTGCAGGTGTGCGGCGGGGATATAAGGTGTTAATTACCTATATATCCGCCATCTGCCCTGTGCTTCAAACAGGCTGCAGGCGTCCTATTGGATGCTTTGCAAGCCTCACCATGTGCACTTCCTCCTTCAAGCCAGAGGGAGGAAGTACGCCGTGGTGAGGCTTGCAATGCGACCAATAGGATGTGTGCAGCCTCTTTGGAACACAGGGCGGATGGTGGAGTCATAGGTAATTAGCACCGTATATCCCCACCGCACACCTGCAGCAATTAATCCTCATTTGAATCTCGAGTAACCCCTGTGGTTACTCGTGAGAGCAAGCCTGTTAGGTATTCAATAGTAGATAAAGAATTGACGCACAGAAATCTCAGGCAATCAGAACCAGAGATTGAGGAAAATTCCAAATTAGTCAGCCATATTGACTAGATGACTATAAAAGTAGGGGCTGAAACTCATAGCATTCACTAGCCTACCAATCTCCTGAGAAGACAGACAAGCAAGAAGCTACTTTCCCACATGTGATCCTAGATGACGACGAGATAACAGAGAAGGAGATAATATGCTTAATGTTCTGGTGATTTACTTTATTCATTTTTCAGCATTAAGTTCTTTTAAGACGTTACCAAGAGTTCTGTTAGGAGCTATTTTTATGCTATTTTTCCAAGAAGCTTACTACACGTTTCACAATGCTACTATATACATAGCTATTGATACAGATGAGACTACTTTTGATCCTATTCTACATGACACAACTGTTCTTTTTTTAATGTACTTAGAAGATTCATGATTGCTTGATTAGAAGTCCTCATGAAATGAATACGGTTAGAAGGAAACGCTACTTGGAACTGTTCATATTTTGTATATATGCTGTATAATAAGAAAATACATTTTTTTTATATAAAGTCAAATACTGAGTGCTCCAATACATTTCAAGGTATACCGTCAATCTATAATTACTGTTATAGAGGGTTCAGACCCAGCTATGCCAGATTTATATGATAGCAACGCTTTAAAGGCTTAATCCTTTACTGAGTTAGTGATCATGCAAAAGGCAAGAACCGTGCAGGTTTGACATAGGAAGCATTTAACAATAATAGGCAGAGTGTCTCCTTACCTCTCCGAGGCGTTATCCTGGCTTTCTTTGGCTGCCTCGTCTTTGAAATCCCAGGCTGAGGTTCTGGGTCAGCCAGTAGTTCTGCTGCAAAACATATTAACAACTTAAGGACCACAGGCTTAAACCCCTCTAGTGACCAGGCCTTTTCATACAATTCAGCACTGAACAGCTTTAACGGTTTATTGCTCGATCAATCAACTTACAACCCAAACAAATGTTACCTCTTTTTCTTGTCATTAATATAGCGTCTTTTGGTGCTATTTGATTGCTGCTGCAATTGTTAGTTTTTATAAAATTCATCAAAAAAGACACTAATTTTGTCAAAAATGATATTTTCATTTTTCTGTGGTAAAAGGTTTCCAATAAAGTAAAATTTCTATACAAGGTTTTGCCCAAACCTGCTTCAAACAGGCTGCAGGCGTCCTATTGGATGCTTTGCAAGCCTCACCATGTGCACTTCCTCCTTCAAGCCAGAGGGAGGAAGTACGCCGTGGTGAGGCTTGCAATGCGACCAATAGGATGTGTGCAGCCTCTTTGGAACACAGGGCGGATGGTGGAGTCATAGGTAATTAGCACCGTATATCCCCACCGCACATCTGCAGCAATTAATCCTCATTTGAATCTCGAGTAACCACTGTGGTTTCTCGTGAGAGCAAGCCTGTTAGGTTTTCAATACTAGATAAAGAATTGACGCACAGAAATCTCAGGCAATCAGAACCAGAGATTGAGGAAAATTCCAAATTAGTCAGCCATATTGACTAGATGACTATAAAAGTAGGGGCTGAAACTCATAGCGTTCACTAGCCTACCAATCTCCTGAGAAGACACGCAAGCAAGAAGCTACTTTCCCACATGTGATCCTAGATGACGACGAGATGACAGAGAAGGAGATAATATGCTTAATGTTCTGGTGATTTACTTTATTCATTTTTCAGCATTAAGTTCTTTTAAGACGTTACCAAGAGTTCTGTTAGGAGCTATTTTTATGCTATTTTTCCAAGAAGATTACTACACGTTTCACAATGCTACTATATACACAGCTATTGATACAGATGAGACTACTTTTGATCCTATTCTACACAACACAACTGTTCTTTTTTTTAATGTACTTAGAAGATTCATGATTGCTTGATTAGAAGTCCTCATGAGATGAATACGGTTAGAAGGAAACGCTACTTGGAACTGATCATATTTTGTATATATGCTGTATAATAAGAAAATACCTTTTTTTTATATAAATTCAAATACTGAGTGCTCCAATACATTTCAAGGTATACCGTCAATCTATAATTACTGTTATAGAGGGTTCAGACCCAGCTATGCCAGATTTATATGATAGCAACGCTTTAAAGGCTTAATCCTTTACTGAGTTAGTGATCATGCAAAAGGCAAGAACCGTGCAGGTTTGACATAGGAAGCATTTAACAATAATAGGCAGAGTGTCTCCTTACCTCTCCGAGGCATTATCCTGGCTCTCTTTGGCTGCCTCGTCTTTGAAGTCCCAGGCTGAGGTTCTGGGTCAGCCAGTAGTTCTGCTGCAAAACATTAACAACTTAAAGAAAACCTGAACTGAAAATTTAAAAGTCAAAATAAGCATACACAAGTCATACTTACCTCCTGTGTAGTCTACTCATCAATCTCTTTCTCCTCTCCTGCTTCCTGTTTGTCCACTGTGATCAATGGAATTCTCCGTCCTCCATTTTGAAAATGGCTGTTACCCCATAACAGCTTTCTGGTCAGCACACTGTTAAACTGTAACATCGCCCACTTGAGCCATAGGGAAACATGGACACATCAGTTCTCCTCTCAGCTGTAACTGACAGCAACTGATATATAACTGACAGCAACCGATATATTTTAGTTCTGACAAAATGTTGTCAGAACTGGAAGGGATCACTGTAAGAAGAAAATGGTGAGCTTCTGAGAGGAACTGATGGCAAGGTAACTATGTAATGTTCATTTGAAGTTACCTCATGTGTTTATTTTAAATAATTTTACTCAGTACAGGTTCTCTTTAAGGACCACAGGCTTAAACCCCTCTAGTGACCAGGCCTTTTTATACAATTCAGCACTGAACAGCTTTAACGGTTTATTGCTCAATCAATCAACTTACAACCCAAACAAATGTTACCTCTTTTTCTTGTCACTAATACAGCTTTCTTTTGGTGCTATTTGATTGCTGCTGCAATTGTTAGTTTTAGTCAAATTCATCAAAAAAGACAGGAATTTTGTCAAAAATGATATTTTTAATTTTCTGTGGTAAAAGGTTTCCAATAAAGTAAAATTTCTATACAAGGTTTTGTCCAAATTTATTGTGCTGTATTGTGTGTTTCTATGGTACAAAAAAGTGAATTTGCGCAGTTTGAAACAGCTCTGACTTTTCTGAGCACCTGTCATGTTTCTTGAGGTCCTAGAATGCCAGGATAGTATAAATACCCCCCCCCCACCCCCAAATTACCCCATTTTAGAAAGAAGACACCTCAAGGTATTTGCTGAGGGGCATGGTGAGTTCATAGAAGGCTTTATTTTTTGTCACAAATTAGCAGAAAATGACACTTCGTGACGAAAAAAAAGAGTGTTTCCATTTCTGCTAAATTGTGAAAAATAAAAACAAAAATAAAAGCTGCGACGGCCTCACCATGCCCCTCTGTGAATACCTTGAGGTTTTTACTTTCCAAAATTGAGTTACTTGCAGGGTATTTGTCCTGCCTTGGCATTTTTTGGGTGGGCTAAAATGTGAGCACTCCTGTAAAGCCTAAAGGTGCTCATTGGACGTTGGGCCCCCTTGCGCAGCTAGGCAGCAAAAAAAGTGTCACACGTGGTATCGCCATACTCAGAAGTAGTATAATGTGTTTTGGGGTGTATTTTCACACATACCCATGCTGGGTGGGAGGGAAAAAAAAAAAAACCTTTCGATTTTTTTAAACTAAATTGTCTATTTACAGAGATATTTCTCCCACTCAGCATGGGTATGTGTAAAAATAAACCCCAAAACACATTATACTACTAAGTACAGCGATACCACGTGTGACACTTTTTTGCAGACTAGCTGTGCAAAGGGGCCCAAAGTCCAATGAGCAACTTCAGGATTTCACAGGTCATTTTTACTCATTTAGTTTCCAGACTACTCCTCACGGTTTAGGGTCCCTAAAATGCCAGGGAAGCATAGGAACCCCACAAGTGACCCCATTTTGGAAATAAGACACCTCAAGATATTCCTTTAGGGGTGTAGAGAGTTTATAGAAGATTTTGTTTTTGTCACAAGTTAGTGGAAAAATGACAAGGAGAAAAAACAAAAAAATAAAATAAATCAATTTCCACTAACTTTTGACCAAAAAATAAAATATTCTAATGAATGCACCATACCCCTCATGGAATACCTTGGGGTATCTTCTTTCCAAAAGGGGGTCACTTGTGGGGTTCCTATACTGTCCTGTAATTTTAGGGGCCCTAAACCGTGAGGAGTAGTCTGGAAACAAAATAAGTAAAAATGACCTGTGAAATCCTAAAGGTACTCATTGGACTTTTGGCCCTTTTGCACAGCTAGGCTGCAAAAAAGTGCCACACATGTGGTATCCCCATACTCAGGAGAAGTAGCATAATGCATTTTGGGGTGTCTTTTTACAAATACTTCTGTGTGTGAGAAATCTCTGTAAATGACATTTTTTTTTTCATTTTATTTTACATAAAGTTGTCATTTACAGAGATAATTCTCCCACCCAGCATGGGTATGCATGGAAAGACACCCCAACACACATTATACTAGTTCTCCTGAGTACGGCAATACCACATATGTGACACTTTTTTGCAGTCTAGCTGGCCTAGCCAATGGTCCCAAAGTCCAATGAGCACCCTTAGGCTTTACAGGGGTGCTCACAATTTAACCCCCCCCAAAAAAAATAAAAATAATGCCAGGACAGTAAATACATTTTGGAGAGAATACACGCTAAGGTGTTCCATGAGGGGCATAATAGTTCACAGAATATTTTATTTTTTGTCACAAGTTAGCGGAAAATGACACTTACACTTTGCTAGGTGTACAGAGGTTAGTCATACTTGTATTATTGGTGATTCTGCAGATCATTAATAATCAGGTATACATCTGTATTGTTGGTGATACTGCAGATCACCAATAATCAGATGCACTCTGTGTGCTGACACCCACCGTTACAGAACAACAGGCCATAAAGTATGGAGGCACTCTGCCAACGGGTCGACGTGTTAACTGTCACCGTTAATGTACTCATTAAAACGGTGGAGGCTCAACAGATGCAGATTAACCAACTATCTGAGTCAGTTAATCGTCTTTTAGATCCTAATACCAGAGTGTCTCCCCCCTCTTTAATCAAGCCGAGGGTACCCCCACCAGAAAAATTCTCGGGGCATCGCTCGGACTTTAGTAATTTCAAGCATAGAGAAATAATACAGTTCCTGGTCTTAGAGATGTCCACGTCCATCTTAGGCATGCCTTGGTTAAAGAAGCATTCTCCAGACATTGACTGGCATACCAGACAGCTGATAAGCTGGTCTGCCTTCTGTCATGACCACTGTTTGATCCAGGTTCCCATTGCGGTAAATGAGCTCAGAACTAGTGAACAGGATCCAGAACCCTCTGGGGCGCAGGTTGACTTGGATTGGGCGTCAGAGCTGGGTCCTTTCCAACAAGAAGTTCCTGAGGGTAAACCAGAGGGGGTTCTTTTTGTTCCTCTCCACTTGAGATTTAAAGTTTTGGAGGCATTCCATGCCCATAAAAATGCGGGTCACCCGGGAGTGGCTCGCACTTTAGAATTATTAAATCGGAGTGTCTGGTGGCCCTCCGTCACTACTGATTGTAAGGAGTTCGTGGGAAGTTGTGCTGTTTGTGCCAGGAGCAAAGCTTCTAGGCGAGCACCTGCCGGCACTTTACAGCCTCTTCCCGTGCCAGAGGAACCTTGGACCCATGTGTCCATGGACTTTGTGGGCGAACTGCCTCTCTCTGAGGGCAAAACTGTCATTTGGGTGGTAGTCGACCGGTTCAGTAAGATGGCACACTTCATCCCCTTGAACGGACTCCCCTCTGCCCAGGAACTGGCAGAGCTGTTTATCCTCCACATCTTCAGACTGCATGGGATTCCTTTAGGATGTGGATGTGGTGTCTGATAGGGGAGTCCAGTTCACTTCGCGTTTCTGGAAGGCATTTTGTCAGCAATTGGGGATGAAGTTGTCCTTTTCCTCCGGCTACCACCCACAGACCAATGGTCAGACCGAGAGGGTAAACCAGGCTCTAGAGCAGTTCCTCAGGTGCTATGTGGCCGATGCCCAGACCGATTGGGTCAGATTTTTACCATATGCTGAAATCGCCCACAGTAATTTGAGGTCTGCCTCATCAGGGTTCTCCCCATTCCAGGTTGTTACGGGGAGATCACCCAAATTTTCACCCTTGCCAGTGGTAGCTTTACCTTTCCCTGCTCTAGAAAACTGGTCAGAGACTATGAGAGACATTTGGAATAAGGTGAAGCAAAATTTGAGAAAAGCTTTTTTGACTCAAAAGAGGCAAGCCGACAAACGGTCGGTGGAATGGAAATTCACACCGGGAGATTTGGTGTGGATTTCCACACGACACTTGTCCCTGAGGCAGCCCTCTGTAAACCTGGGTCCCAAGTTCATAGGGCCCTACCCTATTGCTAAGAAAATAAATAATGTTACCTACAAAGTGTCACTTCCCCCCAGTTTCAGGGGTGGTAGGACATTTCATGTTCACTTTTCAAGCCTGCAGTGTATGTGGATGCCGCTGCCCCCCCCCCCCCCCCCCTGTGGTGGTCAATGGCGAACCGGAATACAAAATAGAAAAAAATTTGGATTCCTGGCGAGTACGTAGGTCTTTACAGTATCTGGTTCACTGGCGAGGGAATGGTCCGGAAGAGCGGTCCTGGGTACCACTCTCTCACATGCATGCAGAAGAGCTCAGGATGGAGTTTCATAGAATGCATCCTGATAGTACCTCACCAGCCCCTCTGGTGAGGTCTGGTCAAACTATTAAAGTTACTGTTGCACTCAAAAACTTACACTTTGCTAGGTTTCCAGAGGTTAGTCATACTTGTATTTTTGGTGATTCTGCAGATCATTAATAATCAGGTATACGTCTATTGTTGGTGATACTGCAGATCACCAATAATCAGATACTGTCTGTGTGCTGACACCCACCGTTACAGGCATACAGTTATCCCCTATAAAACCCTCCGAACTCTTAAAGTAAAACTTAAAGAACTTGCCCTAGTGGATACCTGGCGTCTTCTCCATCCTTAAAGCGGAATATAACCCTGCATTTCAACTTTGCTCTAAAACATTATTTACAGTATATTATATGCAACCAGCATTTTTTTTTTTTACTAGACCAGCATTGGAAGGGTTACACAGGGCTTTAAAGTCCCTAGAGATTTCTGCAACCGAATCCGAACTTGAGTTAGATACTTTTTGTTTACAAATATGTGTTTATTATGACTCATCTCTCTCACTGAGAAGGAGCTTGGAGGACAGCCAAAGAGATGTATCTATTGATAAACAGTTACACACTAACTAAATAGAATGTAACCATCTGAATGTCTGCACGGAACTTAAAACCTCTGTGTTTAACCCTTCCAATGCTGGTCTAGTAAAAAAAAAATGCTTTTTGCATATAATATGCTGTAAATAATGTTTTAGAGCAAAGTTGAAATGCAGGGTTATATTCCGCTTTAAGGACGAGATTATACATACTTCTCAAACCCCAATCAACAATACTCTAGGATAGACTACCTTTTTATCTCTCAACCTGACCTAGAAGCCATTTGCAGTGCTTCAATAGGCAATATTGACATCTCGGATCATGCCCCGGTTTTCCTAAACCCAACGTTCCCTATAGCTAGGCAGGGACAGTTCCATTGGAGACTAAACCCTCAATTGCAGGTAGACGACGAAACACGTGACTCAGTATTTAAATCCCTGATTACCTACTTTAAGGAGAACTCAAACTCTGAAGTCTCTCCTTTGACAACTTGGGAGGCCCACAAGGTAGTTATCAGAGGTGAACTCACAAAGATAGAAGCTAGAAAGAAAAAAGAAAAATTGGCAAAATACACACAATTAACGTCCAAAATTCAAGCTCTAGAACACCAACATAAACAATCCCTATTACAAGCTACTCTTCATGAGATAACTTCTCAGAGAAGAATTACTAAACCTCTTATACCGGGACTGCAGACGAAAACTCATGCTTAAAACTAAACTATTTTATAGATATGCCAACAAAGCAGGTCCTCTTTTGGCTAGGCTTCACCGGAACAACCAGGCTTCCCGTCAGGTTCACAAAATTAAAGATACTTCTGGTAATCTCCACCATACTTATCCCAGCATAGCTAAAGCTTTGTTATTATTCACAGCTGTATAATTTGAACCCTAACTATATGGACATAACTAGACGGGAAATTGAATTAGTTAAGTTCCTCTCCAATTATGGTCTTACACCCATTTATCCGGAATTGGCTAAAGAACTAGACAGGGAGATCTCAATATCAGAGTTTCTAGCTGCTGTGAAAGCCCAAAAACCCGGGAGAAGCCCTGGCCCAGACTTCCTAACTTCACAGTATTATAAAACCTACTCTGCTACTATGGCTCCTTCCTTCATAAAGGCCTTTAATAAGATGCCCCTTGGAACTGTCCCTTCCAGTCAATTTCTTGAAGCTCACATTACGATTATTCCCAAAAGTGGGAAAGATCCTAGTCTCTGTCAAATCTACCGGCCAATATCCCTGCTGAATCTTGACGCAAAGATCTTAGCAAGAATATTGGCCGTATGTCTCCCAGAGATTGTGATGGAAAGAATTGGGAGAGACCTAGTTGGATTTGTTTTGGGTAGAGAGGCCCACGACAATACCTACAAAGCGATTGGGGTCCACTCTTGGCTTTCTCGGCATTCTGCTGAGGGTATTTTCCATTCTACGGATGCCGAGAAGGCCTTTGACAGAGTGGCATGGGACTACATGTTTGCTGTCCTGTCAAATCTGGGACTAGGTCCAACTATGATATCCTGGCTCACCCTAATGTATTCCAACCCTACTGCCAAAGTCTTGGTTAACGGTGTACTATCAGAACCCTTTTACCTGAAGAATGGAACACGACAAGGTTGTTCCCTTTCCCCCCTGATCTATGTATTGACTCTGGAGCCCTTCTTGAACATGGTTAGAGCAAAAAAAACAACATTAAAGGCGTCACAATCAATATAACAAATTGCAGCATTTGCTGACAACCTTTTATTTTTCATAACTGAACCAGAAACATCTCTTCACAACTTTATGATAGCCTTTAAAATCTTTGAACACATCTCAAATCTGAAGATCAACTACTCAAAGTCAAATGCTCGTAATGTTACTCTGAGACCACAAACTTTAGAATTATGTAAAAATTAATTTCCCTTTAGATGGGAACCAGAGTCAATTACATACTTGGGGATAAAACTTCCCACTAAATGGGAGAATCTCTTTAAATTTTGCACCACTTGCTCAGAATCTTACAAAACGTTTCGATGATTGGAACAGCCTGTCTTCCTTGTCCTGGTTTGGCTGAGTAGCAGCTGCAAAGATGACTGCATTGCTAAAATTCCTCTACATTAACCAGGCTCTCCCAATACATCTCCCCTCCTCCTTCTTTAAGGAAATCCACAAACAACTTCACCAATGTATCCTGTATAGCTGTGAATACATTGAGACGATTAAAACAAGATGGAGAAATAGGCTTTCCTAACTTTAGAACCTACCACTTGGCCTCTCAACTCTCTAGAATCATTGACTGGTCAGCACATGCAGAAACGAAAGACTGGGTTAACCTCGAGCAGGCTTTTTAGAACCTGAGCTTGCAGGCCTCCCTTGGAATCCTAATTTATCCTCCCAAGGGATTCACCATCCCCTTATAAAAGCTTCTATCCAAGAGTTTCGTACCACTTCCAAGCTCTACGCTACATCTAATCCACTAGGCCCAATGACCCCGATACTGCACAATCCAGGCTTTCTACCTGGACTGGATAAAAATTACTTGAAGGGATGGGTACCTAAACATATCACACGATTGGGTGATTTTCTAAACAATAACCAATTGAAAGATTATGAATCCTGTAAAACTTTAAACCTCCCCTATCCCAATTTCCACCTGGAAATATAGGCAAATATCTAATTTGGTCACTTCCAGTAAAATTGCTCCTGCTCTTCGAAACTCATATACTCCCTTTGAACAGAAATGCAACTCACCAGGTCCCCATCGACATGTAGTCTACAACATCTTTAGCCCAGTACACTCCCACTCCCTCCTTCCTTTCCAAAAGGAATGCCATCACGTTTTAGGTAAAGAATTTCCTGAAGATCAATGATAACAATTATTTCTTAAATCCCATAAAACCACCTTAAACACCTATGCTCAGGAATAAACCTATACATTTCTCACCTCTTGGTATCGAACCCCTGCCACACTGCAGAAAATATTCCCTACCTCCCCCAATCAATGCTGGAGATGCTAACAATATAATGCCAATCTAATACATATAGCCTGGGAATGTCCCAAAATCCGCCCCTTCTGGGTTAAAATCCACAAACTAATAAATAAAATCACTACTGGAGCACTTCCATTTAACCCAGAAATCTTCCTACTTCATCAAAAAAATTACAAAAAAACCTCAATCCCACATTTGATAAGTGCAGCTTGGGCCTTAATTCCAGCCATGTGGAAATCTCCCTCAATCCCGACTACCCTCCAGTGGTTCAAGAGAGTTGAACGACTCAAGGAGATCGAAGAGGCCATTTTGATAGCCCATGACAAAGCAGATAAAATTACACTTCTCTGGGAAACATGGTATGATCTCCAAGATTCTGATATCTACAAACAGATCAAAGCTTTGGGGTAATGACCCCAGGGTTACCAGGGTTACCTTATTTTACCAAGACATCAACCATGAGACACCACCTGATATGCCAATAGCTGCCTCCTAATATCTGACATAGGAGGCCAGCTTTCAACCTTCTACAAGAAAAGAAAGGGGATTCTTTCCTGAATTACAAAACACACAAATTATACCACCTTACTCTAAGGATCCTGCTTTACCGGGATTAATTTAAATACCCAAGATGTATACTACTAATGATGACAATCCAACTATAATAATAGTGAAATGCTTTACAACCTGACTAAAAAAAAAAAAAAAAAAAATATATATATATAAAAAAAAAGCAGTCATAAGCCTTGCTCTCTTCTCTCGGATACTATTGTACTGTACTGATACGTTTTTTCATTGCTAAAGAGTCATATTCTTGTAATTGCCAAATCTTGTTTAAAATGTTATCAAACATTTTTTTTATATCATGCAATAAAATTTATTTAAGATTTCCTGGAGTGTCTTTGTTAAATTCACAAAATACTTTCCAAATTCTGAGATAAGATAGTGCAAGTGACCGGTTTCCTTGCATGAAGCAAGGTAGAAACCACTTTTTTGGATAGGCCTTGATTCAACAACAGGCGGCACTCAAAAGCCATGCCTTCAGGTTCAGACTGGCCATTGAGGGATGGTACACTTGTCCCTGATACAGCATATCTTCCCTGATCGGCAGGACCATGGGTTACTCTACTGCCAGGGAGGGTAACAGAGGATACCAATGCCTTCTTGGCCAGTCTGGGGCAATAAGGATTATCAAGGCCTGGTCTTTGATCACTTTCTGTAGAACTCTGCCAATTAATTTCAAGGGAGGGTGTACAAATGCTCTCTGCAGACACCAGTGAAGCAGGAATGCGTCTAGACATATCGGAGAGCCTCTGGGATTGAGGGAGCAGAATCTGAGAAGAAGTGCATTGTTCCGGGCAGCAAACAGGTCTATGGATGGAAGACCCCACTTGCTGCAAATCATCAGAAAGACCTCTTTGTTCAGACACCAGTTGCTCCGATTTTGCTCCTGGCGGCTTAACCATTCTGCTAGAACATTGTCCTTTCCCTTGAGGTGAACCGACTTTAAGGAAAGAACTTTGTTCTCTGCCCAGCGTAAATCTTCAAAATAGAGATATTAGTGGAGGACTGGGAGTTTGTCCTTGTTTGTTTATGTGAGTCACTGACGTCTGGTTGTCTGAGAGACCAATCACGTTTTTGTTTGAAGCAGATTTTCTCATCTCTGTAGAGACTTCCAGATCACCAATAACTCTTTGTGATTGGATGAGAAGGTCTTTTCTATTGGAGACAACCTGCCTTGGATGTATTCTCAACCCAGATGAGCTCCCCATCCCCAGAGGCTCGCATCTGTCGTAATAATCACTGGATTTTGCGAGATCCAACTTACACCTTTTTGCAGGTTTTGCCTGGAAGTCCACCAGTTCAGAGACTGAATCACTGGATCTGACAAATCGATTTTTTGATCAAGGTCCTCCTGTCTGCCCATCCACTGACACAGTATAGTCAGTTGAAAGATTCTGAACTTCGCCTGAGCCCAGGCTACAGCTGGAATACATGCCGAGAACTTGCCTAGGAGAGACATAGCTTGTCTTACTGTGACAGACTTTGCTCTCAGAAATTCCTGAGTACAGGAGATCTCTTCATAGTACCGTACTACTGCTGAACCGCCCGCTGCCCGGCCTCCCTCAACACGTCACTCTCCGGACTCCTCCTCCTCAGTCACTCACTTCACAGTGCCGCCCACTGCCAGCCACCCACTACCACCGGTACTGTTTTACTTCCTTAAACTTTTGTATGGGGAAGCGGGCAGAGGGGGGAGCACTAGCGGAGGGGGTGGGGGGAATTTCCGACCCCCCCCCCCCCCCCGCGATCGGGGCATGCTCCCCCCTTATGCCTGCGACCCCATAGGGGGGCAGTATTCGGCCGAACAGAGCCCTGTTCGGCCGAACAGGGACCCTGTTCGGCCCTGTTCGGCTGGCCATTCAGCAGTTCGGGCGAACCCCGAACAGTTTGGCCGAACACCACCAGGTGTTCGGCCGAACTCGAACATCACCCGAACAGGGTGATGTTCTGCAGAACCCGAACAGTGGCGAACACTGTTCGCCCAACACTAGTGGTGACCGCGTTTAGCTAGTCCTGTCAGTTCCTTCGTGTTGGATTGCAGTTTGCTATTGGTGCTGTCTTTATTCATTCTATGTTCTGTCTTTACTCTTTCTTGTGTCTCTGCTAGCAATCGCCATTCTTGCGATTGCTTGCTCACTTTGGTTTTCACTGTTGTATGTCAACCGTCGCCGGGTGGTGACTAGATTGGTGGACGTACATACATTCTGTCTCTGTGCTCACTCTCTCGAGAGGCTATCTTGCCTGTATTGCTTCATTTCGTACAATTCCTATCTGGCATCTGTGGCTGTGCAGAGGATTTGTTCCTCTGCACTCCACAGCTCCATCTGCCAGTTGGAATTCCTCTCTACAGGTGCATTCGCACCATAGCTGGGTTCCCATTCCAAACGCTTGTGGAGGGTTTCCACCGTGTCAGCGCACATGTTGTGCGCTTACCTTGGAGATAATTCCACATCCGTTACAATAATAACATTAAATATCGTAATGTAATTCAACAAAAGCTTAACCTAACCCTACTCTCACACAGAACCCTCCCCTGGTGGTGCCTAACCCTAACCACCCCCCTGGTGGTGCCTAACCCTAACCACCCCCCTGATGGTGTCTAACCCTAAATTATTATCGTAAAATATAAATGTCAAATATCGTTATTACATCAGTACAGTGAATGTTATATTTTCGTAATTACAAAATGATCTGTATTTGGACAGAATTTGCTTACATTCCATCATTAAAGAGAACCAGAGGTTAAAATAAAAAAAAAAAAAAAAAAAAAAAAAAAAGATTCCTTAACAAGACAGCGGCAACGCTAACAACACAGATGTTAATGGTGCTGGGTCGTGGGGTGTTGCAAAGTCGTTTCCAATCCACAATTGATTCATTTTAATTTGTGTCAGACGGTCTGCATTTTCTGTGGAGAGGCGCATACGCCGATCTGTAACGATGCCTCCGGCAGCATTGAAACAGTGTTCGGAGATAACGCTGGCTGCAGGACAAGCCAGCACCTCTATTGTGTACATTGCCAGTTTGTGCCAGGTGTCTAGCTTAGAGACCCATCTGACATGTAGTCCTTGACCATCTTCTGCAGGCGATCGTTGTTGTAGGTGGAACTGGGTGAATGCTGTTCTGTGGGCTGCTGCCTGGGTGTGAGGAAACTTTGATGTCCACACCGGAGGCAGTGTTGCTGGGGGCTGGAAGCGAGCCGCCGGTACCCTGGCCTTGCGCTTTTGACCACAGAGTGGGATGTTTGGCTTCCATGTGCCGGCGCATGCTGGTGGTGCTGAGCTTTTTCTTTTTTTTCCCCAAAATTTTTTATTCAGAATAAAGCCAAGAAAAATGTTACAAAACATTTCTAAGATGTTCATACAAAAACATCCATTATAAACAAAACAAATGATATAGAAAAAACACAGATCAAAAAAATGACCAACATGCATAGATAATTTAACAGGTTATTATCTTCACCGATCTGTGATAACTTGTATATCCAGTTAGAAACATACATATAGCAAAATAATATCTCAGTTGTCTATCAATTGGTCACTCCCTCCCCCCAACTCACTCCCCATTCAATAGCGTCCAAAACCTAGTCTCAATCCCCAGCAATCTCGAATATAAAGCTGTAAACACTTCCCATCCAACAGTTTCCAGCAAGAAAGTTATAACATTTCTCCAGGCCCCAATCGCCCACCCAGTTTCAACCGCATCCAGCAATATATGCTAAAAGATAGTATAAGAATAAAAGCTTAGAGAAAATATCAACTTAACACAACCCCATCAACTTTTTATAGTCCTCAGTGTTTTTGAAATCGATCCATTGGGCCCATGTGATATAGGATTTGTGAGGTCGATCTAGTTTTACTGCCCTTAACTCTTCCATGATATAAATATGTTCGATTTTAGTTAACCAATCTCTCATGGAAGGTATCCTGATTGATTTCCAGTATCTGGGGATAAGTACCTTAGCCGCATTGAGGAGATGAATCAGCAGAGAGTTTTTGTATGTCTTGATTGATAGGGCATTATGATGTAAGAGCATGGTCAATTTATTAAAAGGGATGTGGAGAGAGGACATTTTAATGGACCATTTATGTATTAATCTCCAAAATGGGATAATGGATGGGCAATCCCACCATAAGTGGTCATAGGAAGCTGGAGAATGATTGCAGCGCCAACAGTTTCTGGGATGATTTTATTTAAGGATTCTGGGGTCTTGTGCCACCTAGTTAAGATTTTATAATTTGCTTCTTGAACCAAGGAGTTCACTGAACATTTGTGAGTTAGGATAAATATGTTCTCCCAATCTAATTCTTCCGAATCATTTTCTCTAAATGCTTCCCATTTGTCAGTGAACAGTAATGGCGTCTAAGGGCTTAAATCATCAAGGCCCTTATACATTAAAGATACTGTATGGGGTACCGCTTCCCCCCTCTGACACAACTCTTCAAAGCCAGTCAAGGCCCTACATAGAAAACGCTTGTTGGATGGGTTGGTGAGGTAAGAGCATACCTGGCGAAAAGGCCATGGCTGAATAATGGAGCTGTAACGATCTGCTCAGCTGCCTGCACAGGCAGGCAGCCTTTTGACCATTGTTCAGGTCTGCATTCTGCAGGTCTCTGGAAAAGAGACCTTTTGTCAGATTTGCAGCTTGCTGCTGAGGAATTTGCATACATTTGTTATGCAAATCACTTACCTGCCTCCTTTGATGGCTGGCAGTATAAAAGCCTTCTGCTCCCAGAATGCTTTGCTGCTCATAGAGGTTTGTTCCTGCTGGACTCACCTGGAGTGTCAGCCACTGCTATCTTAGTATAGTTAATTCTTGTGGAGTGCTCCTTGCATTCCTAGTTAGTGCAGTCAGTTTGTGTATCATTTGTACTGCCTATTTTGTCCTGTCTTGTCTGTCGCGATTGCGCTGTCACCAGCGGCGGTTGATAGTGAATCGTTCTGTCTTGTCGGGATCGCACTAGCCTCTAGCGGTAGTGGCTGTGGATCCTTCTGATCTAGTTCCTGGAGTGTAAGCTGGAGCAGCGGTTGCTACTGGCTACCTCATCTGTCTGTCTTGTTGGGATCGCACTAGACTCTAGCAGTAGTGGCTGTGGATCCTTCTGATCTAGTTCCTGTTTTCCGTTTGTCTGTCTTGTTTCATACGAACGCTTGCTGTAGGCTCGGTGAGGTAACCGTTAAGCAAGCGTTCGCATTCTCTTTTTGTGTTTGTCTGTCTGTGGCTAGTGAGGGTGGCATGCTTGTCTCTGTTGCGCTTTTCGCGCGGAAACCGCGCTGTAAACGCGTTCGCTGTTGCGAATGAGTGCGGTGTTCGTGTTTAGCTAGCGTTTGTAATTTTCCTTATCTTTTATTGTTGTTTGCTGTGCCTTTTCTACTCTCGTGCTCTGTCCTGCTCAGTCTTGTGTCACTATTGGCAATCGCCATTCTTGCGATTGCGTTCCCACTTCGTTTCCGCTGTTGTGTGTTCACCGTCGCTGGGTGGCGACTAGATTGGTGCACACACGTACATTCTATCCCTGTGCTCTCTCTCTTTGGGGGCTATCTTGCCTTGTGTTGCTTCTTTTCGTACAATTTCCATCTGGCATTTGTGGTAGCGCAGAGGGTTTATTCCTCTGCACTCCACAGCTCCATCTGCTGGTGGGAATTCCCCTCTACTGGTGCTTGCACCAAAAGCTGGGTTCTAGTATCTTGACACGCTTGTGGAGCACCTCCACAGTGTCAGCGCACATCTTTGTGCGCTGAACACGGAGAGATCCCACAATCGTTACAGGAGCCCAGATATCTGTTATTTTATTTCCTTCCTTAAACTGGAATGCTTTAAATTCAGAGTCAGGGTTGGGGGTCTCAATTTTAAATAAAGGGCCTTTAATTCCAGGGCCAAAGTCAGAGTTAAAAATCAAACTTGTGAGGGGGCTCAATTCAGAAGAAAGCTTGAACGCCCTGCAGGCCTTCCGAAATGTCTGCAACGCATTTTGTATCAGCATAAAGTCCTGTGTAATATGTTTGGCAACTGGATTAGGAATCCAGGGAATACTCCTTACTGGTTGGCCCAGGATCTGTTCATCCAGCCGTGTCCATAATTTAGCCTTGCCATGACATGACCAGTCAATTATTCTGGTAAGTATACAGGCCATATGGTATCTTTCCAGATTTGGAACAGCTGCACCCACTTTTTGTTTAGGTAGACACAGAATGTGCTTTTGTTAATTCGGGGGGGGGGGGGGGGGGGCGCTCCAAATAAACTGGCCCAATATGCTCTGTAGTCCATTCAGAAATTGTTTAGAAAGATAAATGGGCACAGCTTGGAATAAGTACAGAATGCGAGGCAGGACGTTCATCTTGACTACTGCAATGCGTCCGAACCAAGACAATGTTAGGCCCTCCCACCTTTTAAGATCCTCAAATATGGTGTTCTGGATTTTTAAAAAGTCCAGAGTGAAGAGCAGTCCAGTGTTGTTTGATAATCTGACACCCAAGTAAGTAATTACCCCATTACTCCATTTAAAAAGGTAAAGTATGTTTTAGTTCCTTCTCCAGGGCTTCAGAAATCGAAATATTAAGAACTTCAGATTTTGAAAGGTTCATTTTGAAATTGGAGATGTATTCATAATCTGAAAAAGCTTTTATTATGGCGTTCATAGATATCTTGGGATTGGAGATAAACAATAAAATATCGTCTGCAAATGCTGCCACTTTAATATGCAGATCACCCACCATTATACTCTGAATACCCTCATTTTTATTTATGTGTCTGATAAAAGGTTCCAAAGTCAGAATAAACACCAGGGGGGACAACGGGCAGCCTTGGCGTGTGCCATTTGTGAGCGAGAACGACCCAGATAGGCATCCATTCACCTTAATCTGAGCTGTTGGGCAGTTATATAGCGCTAGAATTTGAGAGCATTATTGGTCCCACATTGACATAATGTAATACTTCCCTCATAAAATCCCATGCTACTCTGTCAAAGGCCTTCTCCGCATCAACAGAGAGGAGATGGCCCTCGACCTTTCGCTTACTGATATATTCAATCAGAGTAATGGCCTTTGTGGTACTGTCCCTGGCCTCCCTACCAGGGACAAATCCGACTTGGTCACCTCCTATAAGAGAAGGAATCACTTGTACTAGCCTGTTTGCAATAACCTTACTAAAAAGCTTGTTAACATTAAGTAGCGATATAGGCCTATAATTAGCATAAACTGTATCATCTTTTCCTTGTTTTGGGATCACCGTTATATGGGCAGCTTGCATTTCTCTTGCTTGTAGGGGATTATCTGCTGAAATTTCATTGAACAATGTTGTCATATGGGGAACCAAGATGCTCTTAAAAGCCTTGTAATATGCCCCTGAGAAGCCGGCAGGGCCGGGGCTTTTATTTGGTTGTAGTGATTTAATTGCAGCAAGCACTTCATCTCAGAACTCACCAAGTAGTCTCGGATCTTTTGGATTCTTGATGGGGAACCCTCAGTTCCCTCTGTGGTAGATTTCAGAGAGTAAAGGTCAGAGTAAAAATCTACAAATCTGCGAGCTATATCTGCTGTCTTGTGCATTAAGGTCCCCTCCTTGTTTCTGATAGCTTTAATATCTCCCCCTATTTGTTTCTCTCTTAAAGCTCTCGCTAAATATTTGCCCGGTTTGTTTCCCGCCTCATAAAATATGCCTGCCCCTAGCGTAAATTCAGATTGGAACCTTCTATCCAATACTATGTTTATCATATTTCAGATTTCTTTGGCCCTGTCTATTAGATTGTAGTGCATTAGCTTTATTTAGGAGCTCAAGCTGACATAATTCCTCAAAAAGGGTGTCTAAATATGCCCTTTTCTCTCTTCTCAATCTGGACTGCTCCCCAAGGAGAACCCCTCTTATAGTACACTTATGGGCTCACCATACAGTTGAACTGCTGACCTCGGGGGTGACATTTGTAGCGAAAAAGGCCTCAAGATCATCTTTAATTTTTAGTTGAACCCCTGGTTCTGTTAAAATTTGGACAGGGAACCTCCAAATGTAGTCTTTCTCCTGTTTATTTCCCAATGCCAGGGTCAGCGTAATGGGAGAATGATCTGATCTTGTACGCAGGTCAATTTTTGCTGATACCAGTTTAGGGAGGTCTTGTTGTGTTATAAATAGTCAATTCTAGTGGATTTATTATGTACAGCTGACCAAAATGTAAAATCATTTTCCGTAGGGGGACTTACCCTCCATGTGTCAACTAATCTAAGAAGCGAAAGATTGTGTTTAATTTTATTCAAGATTTTAAATCTCGTTGATGATCTGCCATCTGAGGTATCCAGGAGAGGATTTAAAGCTATGTTAAGGTATCCCCCATTATAAGTAAACCTTGAGTAAACTTCAGCAAATGATCTGTAATTTCCGCCATCAATGTTGCCTGACCGGTGTTAGGTGCATAGATGTTACATAAAGTAGTAGGAACATTTATAAAGCCCTTAAGGAGAATAAATCTTCCTTCTTCGCCCAATTTACCTTTCGTGAGATGAGAATAGAAACTCCTTTTACTTTCCCTTCTGAGGCAGTAGCATTGTAAATATAGGGGAACTTTCTGTCCCTAAAAACAGGAGAATTTCCCCTTTGAAAATGGGTCTCCTGGATCATCAAGATGTCGCAATTCAGTCTATTTGCTTCTGAAAATACCCACTTCCTTTTATATGGCGTGTTCAGCCCCTGAGCATTTAAAGACATCACTGAGATATTTTCCTTCCCTGCCATGATGTAAATAGAATTACAACCCTTACTCCCAGCTTTAACCCGGATAGGTTTTTCCAGTAGTTAACAAGCTTGGGGGATAGTGTACTGCAAAAAGGGGGGGGGGGCAGAGCCGAGGGAAGAGGGAAAAGGGGGAAGAGAGTGAAGAGTGCGTGAGGAGAGGGGCGACCAAAATGTAAATCAAACAGAGTAGGGGGGGTTTAGCTGACCCCTACGATTTACTGTAGCCGGCGACTTTCACACGTGATAGTGTGTTGTCTTGGGTGAGGGGGTGTAAACAGATATAAACAGGAAGTACGATGCAGTGGTATCGCACCCAACTAGATGGAGATGGTGTAAGTCTTATACTACACTGCAAGACTCCTTGCTGATTGAACAAACAAAAAGATAGGAATATAGTTTGAAAACACGAGGTATTATCAATAGGGAGATAGGCACCAATTAGTGATCTGTTAAGCTGAGATATCTGAGCGGTTTTAACCTAATTATTGTCATTGAAGGATCTCAAATGCTCTAGATAGAGCGGTAGGTATTGGCTGCTACAGTAGTGAGAGGTGTCGCGGGTAGGGATGAGGGGTAGAAGGATACTATGAATATTGAATCCACCTGGAAAAAGCTATACAAATTTCTTTCCCCATTGATCTAACCCACCCTCAATGGCTCTTTAGTGCCTCCCATGTCCCTATATCAGACCACATTTGCAACATATCGACTCTCTTTACAAAAAAAAAATGAATATAAGATATCACTCCAAACCTGGCCTGTAAAAAGGAAAGGTTAGTCATTAAACCTAATATAAGGGACATGGTGCACATAGATATCAATGCCTATTACTTGTGTCTCCTCCTGTCCTCCGCACAGATATCCCTAACAATGGGATCCGTGCCAAGTAAAGAAAGAGGCATATTAACACCTCTTGATTTCTAAATTAAAACATAACAATTCCTACCTCCATATTATGCAATATCACCCAGTGCACATTTTGATCCTTATGAAATAACAGCTGGTGATGTAAACAGACACCAATTATACGAGTGGGTCAGGTTATAAAAGCATTAAGCCAGCAGTAGCATAACATGGTGAAGAGAGAGACAGAACTATCTACAGAAATTTAAAACGTCTACTAAAACAGTGAGACCAACTAGCTAACGTGCTGCACTAAAGCATTCATCTTACGTGACCGGTAAAGGAGTCGCTAGACAACGCTAGGTCCGCTTTAGTGAATAAGGCCCTGAAGTGAGCAAATGTTAAAGTAACACTCTCTTAAAAGGAGTTTAGGATTGGCCATCATCTTGCGACATCGTATCGACACGTGAATCATCGGACGACTTGCGGCTCCCTGCCACTTCCATCAGTACTTGAGCTGTTTGAGTATTCCTACGTCGGCCATTTCTGTTCCTTGATCTTTGTGGTTTAGGAGCGTTGGGAATTGCCCATGGAGGTGTCAGTCTAAATTCAGACTTCCATTACTCCAGATTGGGGACGTCTAGATCAAAATCAGTGCAGAAGTGTGCAGAAGTCCTCTAATTCCTCCGGTGTTTGCAAGGAAAACACATTGCCTTGATGGGTGACACTCAGTCCAAATGGAAATCGCCACTTATAGATCATCCCTTTCTCTCTAAGCAACTGTAGTAGAGGCTTTAGGGCCCTCCTCTGTCGGAGCGTAATTGGGGACAGATCTTGAAAGATGAATATCCCTGAGTCATTAAAGAAGAATTTCTCCCTGTTTCTGGCAGCTTTGGCTATTTCTTCTTTTAAAGTGAAGGAGCTGAGGCAACAGATAATGTCCCGCGGTAGATCAGAGTCCCCATTTCGCACCTTCAGAGCTCTATGAGCGCGTACAAACTCTATACTGGTATCAGCATCTCTTTCCAACAGGTTGTTAAATAAAGATTGCAGGGCTACAGCTGTCTGCGTAGGGGAAATTGATTCAGGCATGCCTCTTACTCTAAGGTTATTCCCTCTCCCCCTTTTATCAAGATCTTCAATAATTCTAAAAGCATGCTGAAGCTGCCGATCTTGCTTAGAGGAATGATCTTTTAAACAGCGAATGTCTTTAGCATGGAATTTAGCCAAGCTGGAAATGGCTTCCACTTTAGAGGATAGCCCTTGTATGTCCCCTCTCACCGAGGCCACTGCTGTTTGGAGTGCGTGTTTAAGGTCCCCCGCTACAGCGCTTAGATCTCCCAGATCTCCTTTGAGGCAGGATAAGTCGGGCCGTGCTCCTCCGTCCCATTGTCTGCTGTCTGTGATGCAGCAGCCTGCATCTCGCTTTCCGCCGTCATCTTGCTTCTAGTGCCTACGCCCGGCGCGGCCTTCTGGGCTTTAATGATCTCTGGGATTCCTCGCTGTGCCGGACCTGGAGAAGCGTCTCTCTGCCTACCAGACTGCTTCGGCTGCTTGTCCTTCTCCTTCACCATCTCCAACGAGGCTCGATCAGCCTTAAAAAGTCTTAGGCGCCTATCTCCCCGGAGCTCCTCGCTTATGCGTCCAGCTGCATCGGCTTCCGGCCACTAACAGCCCCCCCCCCCCCGGTGCAGAGCTTTTTCACATTATTTCCCCCTGCTCAGTGTCTACCTGCACAACTTGCAAATCACCATGGTTACATCCTCGCTGCTGTCTTCAAAGAAATCCCAGACTTTGGAGGACCTACTACTTTGCTTGGGAGTTTGGCGCGTGCCTCTTTTGCGTCTCACTTGTGCGCTTGATGTGGCCGATGTTCCCTGACTCCTTTGTGGCACAATGCCAACTCTTGATGCAGTGGGTTCTTCAGCTGACTCATCTGTACTGCTATCTTCCCTACGGCCACGTGCTGCTGGTGACCAATCCGGGTCTGTGCGATCATCGTTACTTGTCACAAAGAGGAAATATTTTTTTATTAAACAATATGCAGCAAAAATCACAGAATATACGTGTGGATTGGTGGTACACAAGTGATCCCACTTGGCGGCACTGAAAGTGTTTTTTTAATAAACAATATACAGGAAGAAAAATCACAGAATATACGTGTGGATTGGTGGTACGCAAGTGATCACACTTGGCGGCACTGAAAGTGTTTTTTTAATAAACAATATGCAGCAAAAGTCACATGAAAATACGCGAGGATTGGTGGTACGCAAGTGATCCCACTTGGCGGCACTGAGTGTTTTTTTTAACAAACAATATGCTATAAAAGTCACTGAAAATACGTGAGGATTTTTAACAGCGCTGTGGGTGCTGTCAGCTGTGAGGCTGGGGCCCTGAGGCTGGCAGTGAGGCTGGGGCCCTGTGTCTGGCCTGGCTAGCAGTGAGGCTCTGTGGGTGCTGCTGTCAGCGATGAGGCTGGAGGCTGGGGCCCTGCGGCTGGCACTGGCAGACAGTACGCTACGCTAAACTCCCTACCTACCCAAAGCTAAACCCCGAAGCAAATGGGGCCGATCACGCGCGTTCGGGTATTTATGCACCCGAACACGTGACCCGCTCGGCCAATCACAGCGCGAGACGCGTGTTCGTCAGAACATTCTGGCACGTTCTGCCGAGCGTTCGATCAGGGGCAAGTTCGAGCCGAGCATTTATCACGGACACTGAGTGCGCGGCGAACGTGAACACCCCAAATTTTTCCGAACCCCGAATAGTGGCGAACACTGTTCGCTCAACACTATTTTTAAGTTATCGTTATGACTCACATCATTTTTCTTTATTTAGCGTTATGATATTCGTTCTGATATATCATCATAAACTTCAAATTAGCGGTATTACCGATTCCACAACAAAATTAGGAATATTATTGAGTTTACTTTATCGATTTAAGTAAAATATCGATTTTAGGCACTTGCGCCCAAACATATGCAAAATTGAGTGTAAATTTACAAAAACAATAATTAACATTAGAAATATAGCCACGCCCATATCTATTAGCGCCATTTTTAGCTGATTCGAGTGCAGGTGGCTGCTAAATTAGGAGATAATGAGGCAGAGATTGCCTCCCAGGCTTTTTTTGAGAAGAGTCTCCATTTTCCTATCTGAAATGTCTTTCAAGAATCCCGTATCTTCAAAAGGGATAGCAGAATCTTTGGATAATTTAGAAATGGCAGCATCAATTTTAGGACATTTTGACCATTTAGCAACCTCCTCCTCATTAAAAGGATATCACCTTTTAAATGATTTAGTAATTAACAGCCTCTTATCAGGTTGTTTCCACTCACCCACAATTAAATCAATCATTGTTTTGCGCACAGAAAAACAAACACCTGTTTCTGAACAAGCTGTTCTGAATACATATCATCTTCAATGGAAGCAGGTTTGGGCTTTTCAATAGGAATATTTAAAGCCGTGCAAATGTACTCTAACAATTCAATAGACTGATCAGGTAGCAGTGTAAATTGTCCTCTATTAGAGCTTCTGGGTGTCTCCTCTTCCACAGCGGAAGATTCCCCAACATGCTCTATATCCTCCAAGGAAGAATCCGCAACCCTCTGTACCTCAAATACACTAGGTAAGTCTGTATCCAATATTGGAGGGACTACCTCAAAAGTGGCCAGTAAAGTAGGAGCTTCCTTTGCAGCCACAAACCTTTCTGCTAAACGCTCTTGAAATTTAGATAACATATCATTAAACATGTCACCAATTTCATGTTTTACCACTTGTAGTATACAGGCATTGCACAGGGGCTTGGGGTAGGAGGGGCCAGCTTTTTTTCTGGCATATACCACATTCCCTTGTGGCTTTAAATGGCGTGGGGTTCTGAAATACACAAACAGAAACAATGCCAAAAGTTAGAGTACATACACAAAAAGCTCTGCCCCATAAGTACTGACCAAACAAGACCTTACCTGGTTGGTGTTGGTATGCGACAGTGTCCCTGCCGAGAGGTATCCTCCATTGCGGATGGTAGAGGGAATGCTGATCCAGCACACTAAGGCACCGCGTCTATGCGTCCATGCGTACTAGACACGTGCGGCGTTCCCACGAGGCGTGAGGTCCGCCTCCCCGCTGGCAGAAGTTCTGGCCACCAATTGAATGCTTCCGACGGAGCCTCAAGCTGAAACGCCGAACCTCGCTCAGCTCTACCATCGGATAGCTGGATGTGAATTTCCGCAAGGCCTGCAGAGGTGCATCTGCTGCTTTCTAGGCCTGCTGCACCAGCTCTCCTCCTGCCCCGACTTCCATGCCAAGAGGATCGCCATGCAGAGTCTCCATCTGAAGACCCACACAGGCAGGCTGAGAGGAGCTGGCCTTACCCTCTGACCCCCAGCAGTCCGGAGATTGTATCCCGTCTGAGGCTAGGTAGGAGGATGTGGGTATTTAAATTGTATCTTGTGCTTCCTGTCCCCTTGGCAGGCGAGGCTATCCTAGTTCAACCCTGAGTGGAAGCAAGCAGAAACTAATGATTTGGGGGTGATTTTCAGCCAAAGGACAAGGTAATCTAATCACAGTAAATGGCAAAATGAAAAAAGAGCAATATATGAGGATTCTCAATGACATCATCAGGCAGTCTGCAGAGAAACCTGGCCTTGGGCACCAGTGGACATTTCAGCATGACAATGACCCAAAACAAAGCAAAAGCGGTGACTAAATGGTTAGAAGACGACATCATTAATGTTTTGGAGTGGCCCAACCAGAGTCCTGAATTAAATCCAAATGAGAATCTGTGGAAGGAGCTAAAGATCAGGGTGATATCAAGAAGACCCTCCAAACAAAGATTTGGAACTCATTGCTAAAGATGAATGGGCAAAAATACCTGTGGAGGCATTCAACAAGCTGAGAGATAGAGACATATGAGACTGATAATGATGTTGGCACAGAAAAGACATTTGTGGTTATTTCATTATAAATGTTATGTTATATTTGTCTGACTTACAAGTGCGTCTGTGATTTAATTGTAAACAAGATGACTAAAATGGTCAAAATCAATGTCAAACCAGCCAAAACACTCAATTTCAGTGGGGGTTGAATCATTTTGAATACAACTGTGTGTGTGTGCGCGTGCGTGCGTGCGTACGTACATACATACATACATACATACATACATACATACACATATATATATATATATATATGTATATAGATATAGATATACAGGGAGTGCAGAATTATTAGGCAAATGAGTATTTTGACCACATCATCCTCTTTATGCATGTTGTCTTACTCCAAGCTGTATAGGCTCGAAAGCCTACTACCAATTAAGCATATTAGGTGATGTGCATCTCTGTAATGAGAAGGGGTGTGGTCTAATGACATCAACACCCTATATCAGGTGTGCATAATTATTAGGCAACTTCCTTTCCTTTGGCAAAATGGGTTAAAAGAAGGACTTGACAGGCTCAGAAAAGTCAAAGATAGTGAGATATCTTGCAAAGGGATGCAGCACTCTTAAAATTGCAAAGCTTCTGAAGCGTGATCATTGAACAATCAAGCGTTTCATTCAAAATAGTCAACAGGGTCACAAGAAGCGTGTGGAAAAACCAAGGCGCAAAATAACTGCCCATGAACTGAGAAAAGTCAAGCGTGCAGCTGCTAAGATGCCACTTGCCACCAGTTTGGCCATATTTCAGAGCTGCAACATCACTGGAGTGTCCAAAAGCACAAGGTGTGCAATACTCAGAGACATGACCAAGGTAAGAAAAGCTGAAAGACGACCACCACTGACAGACACACAAGCTGAAACGTCAAGAAATATCTCAAGAGTGATTTTTCTAAGGTTTTATGGACTCATGAAATGAGAGTGAGTCTTGATGGGCCAGATGGATGGGCTCGTGGCTGGATTGGTAAAGGGCAGAGAGCTCCAGTCCGACTCAGACGCCAGCAAGGTGGAGGTGGAGTACTGGTTGGGCTGGTATCATCAAAGATGAGCTTGTGGGGCCTTTTCGGGTTGAGGATAGAGTCAAGCTCAACTCCCAGTCCTACTGCCAGTTTCTGGAAGACACCTTCTTCAAGCAGTGGTACAGGAAGAAGTCTGCATCCTTCAAGAAAAACATGATTTTCATGCAGGACAATGCTCCATCACACGCGTCCAAGTACTCCACAGCGTGGCTGGCAAAAAAGGGTATAAAAGAAGAAAAACTAATGACATGGCCTCCTTGTTCACCTGATCTGAGCCCCATTGAGAACCCGCGGTCCATCATAAAATGTGAGATTTACAAGGAGGGAAAACAGTACACCTCTCTGAACAGTGTCTGGGAGGCTGTGGTTGCTGCTGCACGCAATGTTGATGGTGAACAGATCAAAACACTGACAGAATCCATGGATGGCAGGCTTTTGAGTGTCCTTGCAAAGAAAGGTGGCTATATTGGTCACTGTTTTGTTTTTGAATGTCAGAAATGTATATTTGTGAATGTTGAGATGTTATATTGGTTCCACTGGTAAAAATAAATAATTGAAATGGGTATATATTTGTTTTTTGTTAAGTTGCCTAATAATTATGCACAGTAATAGTCACCTGCACACACAGATATCCCCCTAAAATAGCTAAAACTAACAACAAACTAAAAACTACTTTCAAAAATATTCAGCTTTGATATTAATGAGTTTTTTGGGGTTCATTGAGAACATGGTTGTTGTTCAATAATAAAATTATTCCTCAAAAATACCACTTGCCTAATAATTCTGCACTCCCTGTACAGTGGGTTGCAAAAGTATTTGGCCCGCTTGAAGTTTTCAGCATTTTGTCATATTACTGCCATAAACATGAATCAATTTTATTGGAATTTCACGTGAAAGACCAACACAAAGTGGTGTACACATGAGAAGTGGAACGAAAAGCATACATGATTCCAAACATTTTTTACAAATAAATAACTGCAAAGTGGTGTGTGCATAATTATTCGCCCCCCTTTGATCTGAGTGCAGTCAGTTGCCTATAGACATTGCCTGATGAGTGCTAATGACTAAATAGAGTGCACCTGTGTGTAATCTAATGTCAGTACAAATACAGCTGCTCTGTGAGGGCCTCAGAGGTTGTATAAGAGACTATTGGGGGCAACAACACCGTGAAGTCCAAAGAACACACACGACAGGTTAGGGATCAAGTTATTGAGAAATTTAAAGCAGGCTTAGGCTACAAAAAGATTTCCAAAGCCTTGAACATCCCACGGAGCACTGTTCAAGCGATCATTCAGAAATGGAAGGAGTATGGCACAACTGTAAACCTACCAAGACAAGGCCGTCCACCTAAACTCACAGTCCGAACAAGGAGAGCGCTGATAAGAAATGCAGTCAAGAGGCCCATGGTGACTCTGGACGAGCTGCAGAGATCTACAGCTCAGGTGGGGACTCTGTCCATAGGACAACTATTAGTCATGCACTGTACAAAGTTGGCCTTTATGGAAGAGTGGCAAGAAGAAAGGCATTGTTAACAGAAAGCATAAGAAGTCCCGTTTGCAGTTTGCCACAAGCCATGTGGGGGGCACAGCAAACATGTGGAAGAAGGTGCTCTGGTCAGATGAGACCAAAACTGAACTTTTTGGTCAAAATGCAAAACGCTATGTGTGGCGGAAAACTAACACTGCACATCACTCTGAACACACCATCCCCACTGTCAAATATGGTGGTGGCAGCATCATGCTCTGGGGGTGCATCTCTTCAGCAGGGACAGGGAAGCTGGTCAGAGTTGATGGGAAGATGGATGGAGCCAAATACAGGGCAAACTTGGAAGAAAACCTCTTGGAGACTGCAAAAGACTTGAGACTGGGGTGGAAGTTCACCTTCCAGCAGGACAATGACCCTAAACGATAGATGGGAGTAGAACATACTATGCCAGATAATTTTAAAGCATTGTGCTCGGAACTTAAGGATACGCATATAATTTTCACTAAAACTTGGTGGAACATCAAGAGCCTAGAGAATTATTTAGACGAGAACATCTTCCCTCGCGGTTTGCGAGTACAAATATTCCCTTCCTGGCAATTAGATCAAATGGAGCGGGAAGATTGGGAAACAGGTCTGGGGAAGTGCTCTAAGATAATTGTGAATATGCTAATCACTTTGGATAAAAAAACTTTTGGGTGATACACGGAGTAAGATTCTTTTTCTACAGCAAAAAATTAACCAATTTGATCACAGTAAATGGGTGGAACCCTTTTTGTCTAAACTTAAAAAAGACATAAAGGATCTAGAATCGGATATTATTAACAATAAAAGGAAGAAGTTAGATCGAGACAGAGCAGATTACAATACCAACAAAGCATATAAATGGAACCACAGGGGTAATCCGAAAGGGGGTTATATATATATATATATATATATAGAAGCAGTGGTGCTCAACAGAGCTCGAATATTCGCGTAGCTCGAATATTTGAGCTCTTTTTCAGCTATTCGAGCTCGAATACCGAGCTCGAATAGCTGCAGCTATTCGAATGGGCTATTCGAGTGAACTCGAATAGCCCATTCACTATTCGAGCTATTCGAGCAAACGGCGCTATTCGAGCTCGGATATCGAGCTCGAATAGCGTCATAGCCCAGATTGATTACCACCATAGAGAAAAAGAAAAAGCCATCTAGGGCACCAGAAAAATGATTGACAATGTCTCTGATCCAAGTAATTAATCTTTATTTAGACAAGCCGGTTCACAAATAAAAACAATTAAAATTCTAAAAAACTCCAAAAGGCTACCAATATAATGGATGTCTTCCCCCACTGATATGTGATGCATATATATATATCTCTGCTTCAATTAAATACATAAATATAATCCTGGTATTAAACAAACGCCACATATGTACAAAGAATCATATAAAGTGCTGAGAGTGCAATATAAATTACAATGCCAAAGAACTTGGTGCTATAAACCTATCAAAAAGTAGTCTAAACGAACATTAACTCAAACATACATATATATATATATAAATTGCATATACAAAAAAGGTGCCAGTGCATATAGGTGGAAGCATGCGTGCATGCCCACATCCATCAAACAAACCAATGGGTGTGCGCATACACACAGGCCACCACAGAACAAGTGCAAACAGGTGATGGCAAAGTCATAGATATAAGAGCTGCCCTACAAAGTAACAATAAAACACCTAAGTATTGTGATCCGATGTGGACAATAAAGTGAATAATTGTGGCATCCGCTTACCAGGCAAAGTGATTGTGGGGAGCCAAAGGAGACGCCTTGCGCGGTCGCAGCTAGCCGCTGCTTCTAAGGAGGTTACCGAAGAACCCCGCTTGATTCCTATTTATGTCCCTAACTGCGCCAAGTCTCTGCGTGCGGCCGCACTTCCTGGTCACGGAGGACGTGCGCTCTGATTGGCGCACGTTCCTCCTGACTCAGATGACGTCATTGAAGACCAGTAAATCCCTAATCTCATAAACGCGCGCGCATGCGTGAGAGGCACAGTGGGTATACACCTAAAATCACCTAACAACTTTAAACCAAGACATCTTAATTACTAAAATAACAAATCATTAATCAAATAAAACATAAATGATTCGCCAAAAACGAAGGAAATTTCAATATACATTAGCACAGCATAATAAATGAGCCAATGTCGCCATCATGTGGACAAAAGTGGTACTGCAACCAGAAATCCAGTAGATAGTTCTTCTCTTCTTTCTTTAAATGCTCACAACATCATTTTAATTCCTGTATCTATCTAAATAAAAAGCACACAGACAAGATCTCAGTTAGTCATTTATATACATAGTGTATTCCAACACTGGTGGAAACCATCAAATATCTATTTTAATATCCTATTCCAAATGAAAGGATAACACAAACAGATAGGAGAAACAGGGGGATCCGCTCACCCCGGATCTCAAAACAGATAAAAAACACAAGAGACAACCATGCAGAAAACATAACGTATTCCAAAACCAAGTCATGAATACGAAATTAGAGTGAGAGAGGCATAATGAACCACTTATCCCAAAAATCGGCTGTCTGCCACCTGCTCACCTTCAGGCGGCAGAGCCACTGCCATGGATGTGTTCAGGCAAGAGATCAAGTGTAGACTCGCCAAGTGACCATAAACCAAATACAGAACACTCCACCAAAGACGTGGGGGGAGGGGAGAAGAGGCAAAAGAGAAAAAGAAACAAAGGGGAGAACAAAATACACAAAAATATATGCACATACACACATGTGCATGTACACTTACCAAATCAGTCTGGTCCATATATCCTCCCTGAAAAGGGGGAGCTGCTAGAATGATAGGAAAAAAAACAAAACAAAAAAAGGGGAAAAAGAATATATATAATATCAATTGTATATACATATACACATGGCCATTAATGTTTACCCAGGAAACAACCAAAACTAGTGTCCTCATTCAGACCCCTAGGTTGCTGACTCCTCAACCTGTGAATCCATCTTAATTCACTCCTGAGGAGACGAATAGTAATGTCTCCTCCTCTTATATTCATCGATATTTTCTCCAAGCCCATAAAGGACCACCCATTTAGTGAGCCACCATGGTGGTCCAATGCATGTTCTGCAACCGTGGTGATGTACTTGCCTTCCCGTCTATCCCTAGCTGCCAATTTCACAGTAGATATGTGTTTCTGGAGACGGGCTTTTAATTGATTTTTAGTTTGGCCTACGTACTGCTTACCACAAGGACATTGGATCAAATATATGACCCCTGTTGACTGGCAATTCACAAACTGTCTAATCTTAAAATTTCGACCCGTGACACTACTTTGAAAACTTTTGGTCACTTTCATCATGGGACACACCGAGCACCTTCCACACTTATAATTGCCCACAATGCCTACTTGGTGTCTTTTGGAGTCAAAATGACTCCTGCTTAATAAATTCCTAAGCGTGGGGGCTCTTCTTGCTGTTACACTCGGATACGGTGTTATATTTTGTTTGATTACAGGATCATTCTGCAGCACTGGCCAATGCTTCCGCAGAATTGTTACTTTGTAGGGCAGCTCTTATATCGATGACTTTGCCATCACCTGTTTGCACTTGTTCTGTGGTGGCCTGTGTGTATGCGCACACCCATTGGTTTGTTTGATGGATGTGGGCATGCACGCATGCTTCCACCTATATGCACTGGCACCTTTTTTGTATATGTAATTTATATATATATATGTATGTTTGAGTTAATGTTCGTTTAGACTACTTTTTGATAGGTTTATAGCACCAAGTTCTTTGGCATTGTAATTTATATTGCACTCTCAGCACTTTATATGATTCTTTGTACATATGTGGCGTTTGTTTAATACCAGGATTATATTTATGTATTTAATTGAAGCAGAGATATATATATGCATCACATATCAGTGGGGGAAGACATCCATTATATTGGTAGCCTTTTGGAGTTTTTTAGAATTTTAATTGTTTTTATTTGTGAACCGGCTTGTCTAAATAAAGATTAATTACTTGGATCAGAGACATTGTCAATAATTTTTCTGGTGCCCTAGATGGCTTTTTCTTTTTCTCTATGGTGGTACTCATTTGTGTGTGATTGCTACAGGGCTTAATTGAAGTGCACAGAGATGCACATTATGTGTTAGTGCTCATTTGCGGCTATGTGATAGCCCAGATTGATGTCCTTAGAGCCAGAGGGCTCCCAGGCCCTCTGACGGCAGCCAATCACAGAGGGGGACCCTGGCCAGCTCCTACCCTATAAATAGCGGCCGCCATGTTCCGTTTTTCCGTCCTTGCCTGACTTTGTACAGAGAGAGATCTGCTCCTTTGTGCTTTGGTTTAGCAAGAGCTCTATTGTGGTCATTTACCTAGCGTTTTTGCTCACATACACCTCCTATACACACCTATATTGTTGTTAGTTAGATAGACATTGTATTTTAGTTAGTAGCTTGTGTGTTACATAGAGACAGACACAGCTGTTGCAGGCAAGCTTACACAGCTTTAGGCCTTTAGGGCCTTGCCTGTGTGGGCAGCTGTCCTCCTGTCCTCTGTTAGTTTATTATACCAGTGTTTCTGCTGTCCTTTACTAATACTGAGTGATTGTATTTTGTAGTAACTGTACTAGGACACTCACGGTCACTGTTTGTTTATAGCTCCTGCGTGTGTGCGTGCAGTACACACACTATTTCCTTCTGATTACTATTGATTATTGTAATTTCTAGTTGTACTTACTAACTACTTACTAGTACTACTAGGGAGTGGGGACACTCAGTCACTGTTCATAGGCTAGCTCCTGCGTGTGTGTGTGTGCGTGCACTGTCAGTACACACACTCTATTTCCTTCTGATTACTACTGATTATTATTGTAATTTCTAGTTGTACACTTACTAACTACTTACTACTAGGGACACTCAGTCACTGTTCATAGGCTAGCTCCTGCGTGTGTGTGTGTGTGCGTGCACTGTCAGTACACACACTATTTCCTTCTGATTACTACTGATTATTGTAATTTCTAGTTGTACACTTACTTACTACTTACTACTAGTACTAGGGACACTCAGTCACTGTTCATAGGCTAGCTCCTGCGTGTGTGTGTGCGTGCACTGTCTGTACACACACACACTGTTTCCTTCTACTTAATCTGATTACTACTGATTATTGTATTTTGTAGTTAGTGTACTAGGGGACACACTCACTGTTCACTGTTCACACTTATACTGATTACTGAATTATTGTATTTTGTATTAGTACTGTACTAGTAATCACTTAGCGATCTAATCACTTAGTGATTAGTTCACCTCACCCACCAACCCACTCCATTAAAGTACCCCACTTTTTCACCCGCCCTTTTAAAAAACTTTTTTGTTTACGCCCAAAACATCAAAGATGTCTGGAAGTGGCAGCCAGCGCGGTTTGGGCAAGGGGAAGGGCAGCAAGGGAATCAAGAGGAGAGGGAGCAGCATTGTGGCAAGCCGCGGCCGTGCCACCATGCACAGTTCCGCAGCAGCAGCAGCTGCGTCAGTGGCTAACATTCCTCCTATAGCCATTGGCCGTGGACGCCTTGGGCGCCGCCCAGCAGGAGCAACTCACGCTGCAGAGACACAGCAGCAGCAGCAGCAGCAAGTAGTACCTGCTCCTATTTTCCTCCAGCCGGGTCGGAAACGTCCCATTGAGGAAAAGGATGCAGACACTGTGGTGCAACTCATGACGGAGGATGAGCAGCCCGCCATCAGCTCTGCATCCGAGGCCTCCACCCTCACCACCACCACCACCACCCCTGTTCGCAGCAGCCGCCCAGCAGGGCCTGGGGAGGAGGCCAGTTCACCGTCAGTCGCCGACCTGTCACTCAGCAGTCTTTTGACCCCAGGCACCATCAGGGTATTGTCTGCTGTTGTTGGCGATTTTGAGGAGGAGATGCTGATGGGCACTTTGGGGGAGGAGGGATTGGACAGCAAGACTGTGTCGACAGTCAAGCAGCCCATCCATGCATCAGGAGAGGAGTTTGGGGGGTCATCATCCCAGCAGGACATGTTTCAGGAGGGGGATGATGATGATGACACGGTGACAGACAAAGACTGGGTGCCACCAGCTCCAGGGGATGTCGTCATCAGCAGCTCTGAGGAGGAGGAGGAGGATGCGCTTGTGGGCCTTGCAAGGAGGCGCATCATTGCAAGCATTGGCAGCAGTAGGCAGGTCCTACAGCCTGCTGGTGTCTCAGGCTCAGCAGCAGCAGCAGCAGCATCTGCCACCAGTACCACCACCAGCAGCTGCACCCAAGCCCCCGCACCAACCACCACAGGGAGACAGGCAGCAGCGGCTCCAGGCCGTAGGGGGTGGTTTTTGTCACCAATCTGGCGATTTTTCACCATGCCCACAGTGTACAGCAAGTACGCCACTTGCAACCTCGGGAAGACCAAACTGACGGCAACCCATGTGTTGGCCAAACTCCAGGAGCAGGAGAGGATTTGGCTGACCCCCAGAGGCCTCAGAGTCGGAGAGGTGGTGGCCGACAATGGGGCCAATCTGGTTGCCGCAATTGACAGGGGAAACCTGACCCACATCCCCTGTCTTGCCCACATGCTGATCCTGGTGGTGCAGAAGTTCTTGCGCACCTACCAGGGGATGGACGAACTGCTGGAAATGGCAAGGAACGTTGTGCGTCACTTCCGGCGCTCGGCTGCAGCCTGTGCGAGCCTGGAAGACGTGCAAAAGGAGCTGGAGCTGCCACGCCATTGGCTAATCATTGACGTTCCAACTCGCTGGAACTCCACCCTGGCGATGTTGGAGCGTCTGGTTGAACAGAAGCACGCTGTCAACCAGTACCTTGCCCTGGCCACTGTTTCCGCCGCTCAGAGAAGGGACAAGACCAGCAACATCCCGTCCATCGTCCCCGATGATGACTGGAGGCACATGCAGCAGGTGTGCTTAGTGCTGGCTCCCTTTCTGCAGGCCACTAACATGGTGAGCAGGGACCATGCTATGGTCTGCGAGTGGGTGCCCCTGGTTTGTCTGCTGAACAGGGCCCTCGATGCTTTGCTGGAACAGGGAGCGGCAGCCTTGGACCAGCAGGAGCGGCAAGCAGCTGCACAGTCCACCTCTGAGGGGGAGGAGGAGGAGGACTTGGTGGAGGTCCCTGACCTTGCTGCTGATGAGGGGGATCAGCACAGCGCAGCTGAGTTGGTGCGGGGGTGGAGAGAGGATGAGGCTGAGGAGGCAGAGGAGGAGGATGAGGACAGCACTGCCATCGATGTGCCAGCAGACGTGGCCTGCCTCTTCCCAATGGCAGTGCACATGCTGACGTGCCTGCGCAAGGACCCCAGGGTGATCCAGATGAAGCAGAGGGAGGACATCTGGATCAGCATGATGTTGGACCCACGCCTCAAGGGGAAGTTGAGCCAGTTCCTGCCGCCTGCAGGAGGAGACCCAGCGCAACAAATAAGGAGCTTGCAGCAGGCCCTTGTTGAGCGCTTGGAGGAAGCCTTCCCCCAGCCTTCCACCCCCACTGTCCAGCCAGCACAGAGGCAGCAGCAGGTGCCTGCATCCAGCAGCAAGCGCCCCACAGACCTGCTGTCTCTCAGCAACGAGCTCTACAGGACTGTAGAGGCTCCGGCAGCAGTGACTAGAGAGGAGGTGCGCATGCAGCAGTAGCATCCTCCTCCGGTCACAGCAAGCGCCTGACCCGCATGGCGGCTGACTACATGAGGTCCTACAGCGGGCTTGACAGCGATGCCCCTGTTGATCCCATGGAGTACTGGGTCAAGCGCCTGGAGATCTGGAGCGAGCTGGCGCAGTACGCCCTGGAAGTGCTGTCCTGCCCCCCTTCCAGCGTGCTGTCCGAGCGCTGCTTCAGTGCAGCTGGTGGCGTGGTCACCGAGAAACGCTCACGTCTGTCTCTCAAGTCTGTGGACAGACTGACGTTTCTCAAGATGAACCAGGCGTGGGTGGAAGGCGAGTTCCTGGCCCCTGTTGTCGGCGAGAGGGGGACATGAACTGGCTGCTGGAAGAACCATCGTTAATATGCCTTACCACCCTTTACCACCTCCTGGCTCCTGCTCACTAAGCCAGCCTGGTTCACTTTGACTATTACGTCGCCTGCAGCCACACATTTTACATCTACAGTGGGCTGCTGTGTACTGCCCTTCTGCTGTCTGTCTGTCTGTGTTTCCCACTGCCAAGGGTACACAGATTTTACCTTCTGCTGCCACACTGCCACAAGCTATTACGTCAAACAATAGCTATATGTTAAATTTGCTGTTAAAAAACAAAAAACAAAAGTAAACCATTAAAAAAAATAAATAAAAAAGGTTTAATTTTTCTGAGGTGCCCGGGTTGAAAACTGTGTTGTCCCAGTTGTGTATTGGACACGATGTGGGCTGCACGACCGCTGCCTGGGACCTCCTGTTGTGTTTATTTACAGCCCTGGTATCACCGCTAGGTACCAGGGCTATTATGTCACGCTGCCTACCTACCTGCTGCCACACTCACATTACTCCTCCATTCCTCCTGCTGCTGCTGCTGTCTGTCTGTCTGTGTTTCCCACTGCCAGGGTACACAGAATTACCTTCTGCTGCCACACTGCCACCAGCTATTACGTCAAACAATAGCTATATGTTAAATTTGCTGTTAAAAAACAAAAGTAAACCATTAAAAAAATAAAATAAAAAAAAGGTTTAATTTTTCTGAGGTGCCCGGGTTGAAAACTGTGTTGTCCCAGTTGTGAATTGGACACGATGTGGGCTGCACGACCGCTGCCTGGGACCTCCTGTTGTGTTTATTTACAGCCCTGGTATCACCGCTAGGTACCAGGGCTATTATGTCACGCTGCCTACCTACCTGCTGCCACACTCACATTACTCCTCCATTCCTCCTGCTGCTGCTGCTGTCTGTCTGTGTTTCCCACTGCCAGGGTACACAGAATTACCGACAGAGAAAAGGTTAAGTTCCAGCACTCAGCTGAGATTGCAACAGGAGGCCAGGCTAGGCTTTGCTGTATTATAAACTGTAAGGATATAGGTCCCTCTAAACTGTGTGCTCCGGCAGGAATCAGATAGCAATTTCGTGTGTATAGAGAGAGAAGGCAGGGCCAGCACTGCAGTTAGGGTTCTTTATTGAAGCAAAGATAGACACTTACAGTTGTGTAGCAGCCAGATGTCAAGGCAGGTTAAGTGGGCGCCAGGTATGTGTCCCCCTGCGGACGTCCGTTTCGCGCCAACAGCGCTTGTTCACCGCAATGGGGAGAAGTTGGGGGCGGGCTGCATCGGCGTGGGTTACATACCCACGTCACGGCGGCACTTCCGCCTACGTTAGCCGGCCACGCCCCCAGTTGCTATGTCAACCTGGGACGCCCACTCGCCCTGCAGAAAGGAAGGAGAGCGTCCATGTAGCCTGGCAACGAAGGATACGCCCACCGGCACGCCCCGCCACGCATACAGAAAACCGAACTCGGCCAACAGGCTGAACACCCTCAAACGGCCAGGGAACTACCGCTGTGGGACATGTGGTATCTGTGACCAGATCCTGAAACATGGAACATCGACTTTGGGAGGAACTCCTGTAAAAATTAAAGACGTACTATCGTGCAGATCCAAATTTGTGGTGTACTGTCTACTATGTCCATGTAACAGATATTACATAGGACAAACTACCCGAGAAATGCAAACAAGGATTAAAGAACACCTTCGTTCACTTAAATCTAAAGACAAATGCACTAGGCTAATAGTACACATGGCTCAGTGCCATGGGAGAAACCCCAACTGCCTGAGATTCTTTGCCCTGGAAAACGTATTCTTTGCAAACCGAGGAGGAGATAGGGAACGAACTCTACTACAGCATGAAGCCCGGTGGATAATGCAAACTAATGCACTTGGTCCCCTTGGACTGAACGACAAAAATGAACTAGCCTGCTTCCTAGAGAAATAAATTTAGGATGATATTCTATTATGATCAACCTCTCCTAAACCTCTGGCCTTGCCACATTTGTGGGATGCTACCTCTTGGCGCGGACTCTGGCCTTTTTTCCCCCTCCCCCCCCCCCCCCCCCCTCCAGATTTTTCCATTCTATCTGCATGCCCACGCGGCGACATGTATTAGCTGGCGCAGCGCGTGCATGCACAATTTTACCACACTGCACGTTTTTCTCTACCCTGCCTCGGTCTCCGCTGCCCACATTCTCCCTTGCATTGGGCCATCTCAAATTTAACCTCTAATGCAGTAAGTGTCTTTTTATGTGCACGCGTGCTGCTGTTTACTAACAGCAGCCTTTGCTGTGCACCCCTTTGCTGGGAGGCTGGGCGCCGGACTGCGTGGCGGGGCGTGCCGGTGGGCGTATCCTTCGTTGCCAGGCTACATGGACGCTCTCCGTCCTTTCTGCAGGGCGAGTGGGCGTCCCAGGTTGACATAGCAACTGGGGGCATGGCCGGCTAACATAGGCGGAAGTGCCGCCGTGACGTGGGTATGTAACCCACGCCGATGCAGCCCGCCCCCAACTTCTCCCCATTGCGGTGAACAAGCGCTGTTGGCGCGAAACGGACGTCCGCAGGGGGACACAGACCTGGCACCCACTTAACCTGCCTTGACATCTGGCTGCTACACAACTGTAAGTGTCTGTCTTTGCTTCAATAAAGAACCCTAACTGCAGTGCTGGCCCTGCCTTCTCTCTCTATATACACAGAATTACCTTCTGCTGCCACACTGCCACAAGCTATTACGTCAAACAATAGCTATATGTTAAATTTGCTGTTAAAAAACAAAAAACAAAAGTAAACCATTAAAAAAAAAATAAAAAAGGTTTAATTTTTCTGAGGTGCCCGGGTTGAAAACGGTGTTGTCCCAGTTGTGTATTGGACACGATGTGGCCTGCACGACCGCTGCTTGGGACCTCCTGTTGTGTTTATTTACAGCCCTGGTATCAATGCTAGGTACCAGGGCTATTATGTCACGCTGCCTACCTACCTGCTGCCACACTCACACTACTCCTCCATTCCTCCTGCTGCTGCTGCTGTCTGTCTGTGTTTCCCACTTCCAGGGTACACAGAATTACCTTCTGCTGCCACACTGCCACCAGCTATTACGTCAAACAATAGCTATATGTTAAATTTGCTGTTAAAAAACAAAAGTCAAAAGTAAACCATTAAAAAAATAAAATAAAAAAGGTTTAATTTTTCTGAGGTGCCCGGGTTGAAAACTGTGTTGTCCCAGTTGTGTATTGGACACGATGTGGGCTGCACGACCACTGCCTGGGACCTCCTGTTGTGTTTATTTACAGCCCTGGTATCACCGCTAGGTACCAGGGCTATTATGTCACGCTGCCTGCCTCATTGACTGCCTGCTGCCACACACTCATCCTCCTCCTCCTGCTGCTGAATTTACCTCCTGCTGTCTGTGTGTTCCCACTGCCAGGGAGCACATACAATGGCGCTTCCACCATGCACCACCAGCTATTTGTTACGCTCAAAAATAGCTGCATTTCTTTAAAAAAACAAAAAAAAATATATATATACTTTTTATTAATACTTTGTGATATTTTTAGAGGTGTCCGGGTTGAAAACTGTGTTGTCCCAGTTGTGTATTGGACATGATGTGGGCTTCACGACCGCTGTCTGGAACCTCATGCTGTGTATTTATGGCCTGGTACCACCGCTAGGTACCACACAGCCTATTATGTCTCGCTTCCTGCCTCATTGACTGCCTGCTGCCACACAATCATCCTCCTCCTCCTGCTGCTGCTGCTGAATTTACCTCCTGCTGTCTGTGTGTTTCCACTGCCAGGGAGCACATACAATGGCGCTTCCAACATGCGTGCGCCACCAGCTATTTATTACGCTCAAAAATAGCTGAATTTTTAAAAAAAAAAAAACAATATATAAAAGAGAAATAGGTGAAGAAGAAGACGAAATAGAAAAATAATAATAATAAGACCATATAGAAGAAGAAGATATAGAAAAAGAAGAAGACGAAATAGAAAAATAATAATAATAAGACCATATAGAAGAAGAAGATATAGAAAAAGAAGAAGACGAAATAGAAAAATAATAATAATAAGACCATATAGAAGAAGAAGATATAGAAAAAGAAGAAGAAGATATAGAAAAAGAAGAAGACAAAATAGAAAAAGAAGAAGACGAAATAGAAAAATAATAATAATAAGACCATATAGAAGAAGAAGATATAGAAAAAGAAGAAGACGAAATAGAAAAATAATAATAATAAGACCATATAGAAGAAGAAGATATAGAAAAAGAAGAAGACGAAATAGAAAAATAATAATAATAAGACCATATAGAAGAAGAAGATATAGAAAAAGAAGAAGACGAAATAGAAAAAGGAGGAGGAGGAGGAGGAGGAGGAGGAGGAGGAGGCGGAGGATTTACTATTTTTGATACCTTTTTTTTTTATAACTACTACATCACCACATAATCACTTGATGTTTTTCTTCATAAAAAAGGTGTTTTCATGCATCATTGACCTCCAATACAAGTTTTAAAAGCTATTTAAGGCCAGCTCAAATATTTTACTCGAATACAGACTCGGATAGTGACGTTGGATATCCGAGTTTGAATCGGATATTCGATTAACTCGAATATTGAACTTCGAGTGAATTCGGATAGTTTACTATCCAAATTCGACCAAACTCGAATAGGATAATGAGGTATACGATCAACGCTGCTACAGAGAGCGACTTCTTAATCCTGAGTCAGGACAGGTCTAATCTCCTCACCTGCCTATTGAGTGGTTGCCTGAATGGTAACCCATGTTTGTGAGTATAAATTCTCTCACTAAACCACTTACCAATTGTCTTTAACATACTACACCATATTGGGCTCTCGGACACACACACACACACACACACACCCTCAAAAGGGTTTTTGTTTTGGGGTTGTTTCAGCAATAAAGAACAGCCTAGCTAACTGTCCCTGACTCTCTGTGGGCTGTATGCAGTGTCACCCACAAAGACAGCTATGCTTTAGTAAGTTAAATGAAAAATACAGTGAAAAGATATGCAATGGTATGATAATACAGTGTGGGCAGGGATGCTCGATTTGAGTATATTCGAATTCGGGTCCGGGTCAAATTCGGGTTCAGCCGTGATCATGACTAGTGATGCTCAAATACCCCTTTTCAAAATTCGAGTTAGGTCGAATTCGAATAGTAAATTATTCGAGGTCAGTCGAATATTCGAGTCGAATAATTTTTACTATTCGATTCGACCTCGGACTTCGAGCTCACTATTCGAGTCGGTATTCGAGCTCACTATTCGAGCTGACTATTCGAATTGGCCTTAAATAGCTTCCAACACTTGTTTTGAGGGTGAATGATGCAAGAAACATCTTTTTTTCCAAGTAACAACAGCAAGTGATTATGTGGGGATGTTCCTTTAAAAAAAATGTGGAAAGAGAAGTTGTGTCCTTAATTTTGTTCAGTAGTGTTACTGTATATACTTGTTCTTCTTCTTCTTTATCTTTCTTCTTCTTCTTCTAGATCTTCTTCTTCTATATCTTCTTCTTCTTCTTCTTCTATATTGTCTTCTTCTTCTTCTTCTTCTTCTTCTTCTTCTTCATCATCATCTTCTTCTTCTTCTTCTTCTTCTTCTTCTTCTTCTTCATCATCTTCTTCTTCTTCTTCATCATCATCTTCTTCTTCTTCTTCTTCATCATCTTCTTCATCATCTTCTTCTTCTTCTTCATCTTCTTCTTCTTCTTCTTCTTCATCTTCATCTTCTTCATCTTCTTCTTCTTCTTCATCTTCATCTTCTTCATCTTCTTCTTCTTCATCTTCTTCTTCTTCTTCATCATCATCTTCTTCTTCTTCTTCATCATCTTCTTCTTCTTCTTCTTCTTCTTCATCTTCTTCTTCTTCTTCTTCTTCTTCTTCATCTTCTTCATCATCTTCTTCTTCTTCTTCTTCATCTTCTTCATCTTCTTCATCTTCTTCTTCTTTTTCATCTTCTTCTTCTTCTTCTTCATCTTCTTCTTCTTCTTCATCTTCTTCATCTTCTTCTTCATCTTCTTCTTCATCTTCTTCTTCTTCATCTTCTTCATCTTCTTCATCTTCTTCTTCATCTTCATCTTCTTCATCTTCTTCATCTTCTTCTTCTTTTTCATCTTCTTCTTCATCATCTTCTTCATCTTCTTCTTCATCTTCTTCTTCATCTTCTCCTTCTTTTTCAATATCGTCTTCTTCTTCTTCACGTATTTCTCTTTTCAATTTTTTTTTTAAAGAAATGCAGCTATTTTTGAGCGTAACAAATAGCTGGTGGGCGCACGCATGTTGGAAGCGCCATTGTATGTGCTCCCTGGCAGTGGAAACACAAAGACAGCAGGAGGTAAATTCAGCAGCAGGAGGAGGAGGATGAGTGTGTGGCAGCAGGCAGTCAATGAGGCAGGCAGCTCGCCGTGACATAATAGCCCTGGTACCTAGCGGTGATACCAGGGCTGTAAATAAACACAACAGGAGGTCCCAGACAGCGGTCGTGCAGCCCACATTGTGTCCAATACACAACTGGGACAACACAGTTTTCAACCCGGGCACCTCAGAAAAATTAAACCTTTTTTTTTTTTTAATGGTTTGTTTGGTTTTGGTTTTGCAACCAATATAGCTATTGTTTGACGTAATAGCTGGTGGCAGAGTGGCAGCAGAAGGTAATTCTGTGTACCCTGGCAGTGGGAAACACAGACAGACAGCAGCAGCAGGAGGAGGAATGGAGGAGTAGGCGAGCAGCTATTGTTTGACGTAATAGCTGGTGGCAGAGTGGCAGCAGAAGAAGGTAAATCATCTGTGTACCCTGGCAGTGGGAAACACAGACAGACAGCAGCAGCAGCAGCAGCAGGAGGAGGTATGGAGGAGCAGTGTGAGTGTGGCAGCAGGTAGGCAGCGTGACATAATAGCCCTGGTACCTAGCGGTGATACCAGGGCTGTAAATAAACACAACAGGAGGTCCCAGACAGCGGTCGTGCAGCCCACATTGTGTCCAATACACAACTGGGACAACACAGTTTTCAACCCGGGCACCTCAGAAAAATTAAACCTTTTTTTTTTTAATGGTTTGTTTGGTTTTGGTTTTGCAACCAATATAGCTATTGTTTGACGTAATAGCTGGTGGCAGAGTGGCAGCAGAAGAAGGTAATTCTGTGTACCCTGGCAGTGGGAAACACAGACAGACAGCAGAAGGGCAGTACACAGCAGCCCACTGTAGGTGTAAAATGTGTGGCTGCAGGCGACGTAATAGTCAAAGTGAACCAGGCTGGCTTAGTGAGCAGGAGCCAGGAGGTGGTAAAGGGTGGTAAGGCACATTAACGATGGTTCCGGCAGCCAGTTCATGTCCCCCTCTCGCCGACAACAGGGGCCAGGAACTCGCCTTCCACCCACGCCTGGTTCATCTTGAGAAACGTCAGTCTGTCCACAGACTTGTGAGACAGACGTGAGCGTTTCTCGGTGACCACGCCACCAGCTGCACTGAAGCAGCGCTCGGACAGCACGCTGGAAGGGGGGCAGGACAGCACTTCCAGGGCGTACTGCGCCAGCTCGCTCCAGATCTCCATGCGCTTGACCCAATACTCCATGGGATCAACAGGGGCATCGCTGTCAAGCCCGCTGTACGACCCCATGTAGTCAGCCACCATGCGGGTCAGGCGCTGGCTGTGACCGGAGGAGGATGCTGCTGCATGCATCTCCTCTCTAGTCACTGCTGCCGGAGCCTCTACAGTCCTGTAGAGCTCGTGGCTGAGAGACAGCAGGTCTGTGGGGCGCTTGCTGCTGCTGGATGCAGGCACCTGCTGCTGCCTCTGTGCTGGCTGCTGGACAGTGGGGGTGGAAGGCTGGGGGAAGGCTTCCTCCAAGCGCTCAACAAGGGCCTGCTGCAAGCTCCTTATTTGTTGCGCTGGGTCTCCTCCTGCAGGCGGCAGGAACTGGCTCAACTTCCCCTTGAGGCGTGGGTCCAACATCATGCTGATCCAGATGTCCTCCCTCTGCTTCATCTGGATCACCCTGGGGTCCCTGCGCAGGCACGTCAGCATGTGCGCTGCCATTGGGAAGAGGCGGGCCACGTCTGCTGGCACATCGACGTCAGTGCTGTCCTCATCCTCCTCCTCTGCCGCCTCATCCTCTCTCCACCCCCGCACCAACTCAGCTGCGCTGTGCTGATCCCCCTCATCAGCAGCCAGGTCAGGGACCTCCACCAAGTCCTCCTCCTCCTCCCCCTCAGAGGTGGACTGCGCAGCTGGTTGCCGCTCCTGCTGGTCCAAGGCTGCCGCTCCCTGTTCCAGCAAAGCATCGAGGGCCCTGTTCAGCAGAGAAACCAGGGGCACCCACTCGCAGACCATAGCATGGTCCCTGCTCACCATGTTTGTGGCCTGCAGGAAGGGAGCCAGCACAAAGCACACCTGCTGCATGTGCCTCCAGTCATCATCGGGGACGATGGACGGGATGTTGCTGGTCTTGTCCCTTCTCTGAGCGGCGGAAACAGTGGCCAGGGCAAGGTACTGGTTGACAGCGTGCTTCTGTTCAACCAGACACTCCAACATCGCCAGGGTGGAGTTCCAGCGAGTCGGAACGTCAAGGATCAGCCGATGGCGTGGCAGATCCAGCTCCTTTTGCACGTCTTCCAGGCTCGCACAGGCTGCAGCCGAGCGCCGGAAGTGACGCACAACATTCCTTGCCGTTTCCAGCAGTTCGCCCATCCCCTGGTAGGTGCGCAGGAACTTCTGCACCACCAGGTTCAGCACGTGGGCAAGACAGGGGATGTGGGTCAGGTTTCCCCTGTCTATTGCGGCAACCAGATTGGCCCCATTGTCGGCCACCACCTCTCCGACTCTGAGGCCTCTGGGGGTCAGCCAAATCCTCTCCTGCTCCTGGAGTTTGGCCAACACATGGGTTGCCGTCAGCTTGGTCTTCCCAAGGCTGACCAAGTGCAGCAGCGCTTGGCAGTGGCGGGCCTTCACGCTGCTGCTGAGGCGGGGGGTTTGGCCAGGTGTGCCGGAGGATGGCAGAGGATCGGAGGAACCTGCTGCAGTTCCCCTGACCCTGCGGGGTGGCACCACCCACTGTGTTGCTGCTGCTGCTGTGCCCGCTGCTGCTCTCCCATCCTCACCCCCTTCCACCAAGCTGACCCAGTGGACAGTGAAGGACAGGTAGCGGCCTGTCCCGAAGCGGCTGCTCCAGGAGTCCATGGTGACGTGGACCCTTTCACCAACCGCGTGCTCCAGCCCTCGCTCCACATTGGCCATCACAAAGCGGTGCAGTGCAGGAATGGCCTTGCGGGCAAAGAAGTGTCTGCTGGGGAGCTGCCAGTCTGGGGCTGCGCAAGCAAGCAGCGCACGAATGTCGCTCCCCTCCTGCACGAGCGTGTACGGCAGGAGTTGGGAGCACATGGCCCGTGCCAGCAAGCCGTTCAGCTGCCGCACGCGACGGCTGCTGGGAGGCAGAGCCCTAACCACCCCCTGGAAGGACTCGCTCAAAAGGCTCTGGCGTGGCCTTTTGCTGACACGGGAATCAGCAGACACAGCAGAGGAGGCCACTGAGGACTGGCTGCCAGAACAGGCCTCAGTGTCGGCGGCAGGAGTTGCAGAGGGGGGAGGAGCAGTGCGTTTCCGCACTCCTGCTGGTGCTGCTGGAGGAGCAGGAGGGCGGGTGGCTGCTGTTGCTGCTGCTGCTGCTGAAGGCTGTGCAGTGATGGGTGTGGTGCCACTGCCAGCACCAGATGCCTTCAGCCTCTGGAACTCCTCATGCTGGTGGAAATGTTTAGCCGCAAGGTGGTTGATGAGCGAGCTGGTGCAGAACTTTAAGGGGTCTGCACCTCTGCTCAACTTCCGCTGACAGTGGTTGCAAGTGGCGTACTTGCTGTACACAGTGGGCATGGTGAAATATCGCCAGATTGGTGACTTAAACATCCCCCTACGGCATGGAAGCGCTGCTGCCTGTCTCCCTGTGGTGGTTGGGGGGGGGGGGCTTGGGGGGCTTGGGTGCGGCTGGTGGTGGTACTGGCAGATGCTGCTGCTGCTGCTGCTGAGCCTGAGACACCAGCAGGCTGTGGGACCTGCCTACTGCTGCTGCCAATGCTTGCAATGATGCGCCTCCTTGCAAGGCCCACAAGAGCATCCTCCTCCTCCTCCTCAGAGCTGCTGAGGACGACATCCCCTGGAGGTGGTGGCACCCAGTCTCTGTCTGTCACCGGGTCATCATCATCCTCCCCCTCCTGAAACATGTCCTGCTGGGATGAGGACCCCCCAAACTCCTCTCCTGATGCATGGATGGGCTGCTTGACTGTCGCCACAGTCTTGCTGTCCAATCCCTCATCCCCCAAAGTGCCCATCAGCATCTCCTCCTCAAGATCGCCAACAACAGCAGACAATTTTACTCATGATGCCTGGGGTCAAAAGACTGCTGAATGACAGGTCGGCGAGTGACGGTGAACTGGCCTCCTCCCCAGACCCTGCTGGGCGGCTGCTGCGAACAGGGGTGGTGGTGGTGGTGGTGGTGGTGGTGAGGGTGGAGGCCTCGGATGCAGAGCTGATGGCGGGCTGCTCATCCTCCGTCATGAGTTGCACCACAGTGTCTGCATCCTTTTCCTCAATGGGACGTTTCCGACCCGGCTGGAGGAAAATGGGAGCAGGTGCTACACGCTGCTGCTGCTGTGTCTCTGCAGCGTGAGTTGCAGATGCTCCTGCTGGGCGGCGCCCAAGGCGTCCACGGCCAGTGGCTATGGGAGGAATGTTAGCCACTGACGCTGCTGCTGCTGCGGAACTGTGCATGGTGGCGCGCCCGCGGCCGCGGCTTGCCACAATGCTGCTCCCTCTCCTCCTGATTCCCTTGCTGCCCTTGCCCTTGCCCAAACCGCGCTGGCTGCCACTTCCAGACATCTTCAATGTTTTGGGCGTATAGACAAAAAATTTTTAAAAGGGCGGGTGAAAAGTGGGGTACTTTAATGAGGTGAGTTGGTTGGTTGGTGAGGTGACTGAGTGAGTGTCCCCTAGTACAGTAAGTAAGTAGTAACAGTCAGGAAGTACAACTAGCAGTTACAATAATCAGTAGTAATCACAAGTAAATTTAGTGTGTGTACACTCAGACAGTGAGTGCACGCACGCAGGAGCTAGTAGCCTATGAACACAGTGACTGAGTGTCCTAGACTCCTAGTACAGTAAGAGTAAGTAGTAACAGTAAGTAGAACTAACTAATTACAATAATCAATCAGCGATCAGAAGGAAATGGAGTGTGGGTGTGTGTACACTCAGACAGTGAGTGCACGCACGCAGGAGCTAGTAGCCTATGAACACAGTGACTGAGTGTCCTAGACTCCTAGTACAGTAAGAGTAAGTAGTAACAGTAAGTACAACTAACTAATTACGATAATCAATCAGCGATCAGAAGGAAATGGAGTGTGGGTGTGTGTACACTCAGACAGTGAGTGCACGCACGCAGGAGCTAGTAGCCTATGACCACAGTGACTGAGTGTCCTAGACTCCTAGTACAGTAAGAGTAAGTAGTAACACTAAGTAGAACTAACTAATTACAATAATCAATCAGCGATCAGAAGGAAATGGAGTGTGGGTGTGTGTACACTCAGACAGTGAGTGCACGCACGCAGGAGCTAGTAGCCTATGAACACAGTGACTGAGTGTCCTAGACTCCTAGTACAGTAAGAGTAAGTAGTAACACTAAGTAGAACTAACTAATTACAATAATCAATCAGCGATCAGAAGGAAATGGAGTGTGGGTGTGTGTACACTCAGACAGTGAGTGCACGCACGCAGGAGCTAGTAGCCTATGAACACAGTGACTGAGTGTCCTAGACTCCTAGTACAGTAAGAGTAAGTAGTAACACTAAGTAGAACTAACTAATTACGATAATCAATCAGCGATCAGAAGGAAATAGAGTGTGGGTGGTGTGTGTACACTCAGACAGTGAGTGCACGCACGCAGGAGCTAGTAGCCTATGAACACAGTGACTGAGTGTCCTAGACTCCTAGTACAGTAAGAGTAAGTAGTAACAGTAAGTAGAACTAACTAATTACGATAATCAATCAGCGATCAGAAGGAAATGGAGTGTGGGTGGTGTGTGTACACTCAGACAGTGAGTGCACGCACGCAGGAGCTAGTAGCCTATGGACAGTGACTGAGTGTCCTAGACTCCTAGTACAGTAAGAGTAAGTAGTAACAGTAAGTACAACTAACTAATTACAATAATCAATCAGCGATCAGAAGGAAATGGAGTGTGGGTGTGTGTACACTCAGACAGTGAGTGCACGCACGCAGGAGCTAGTAGCCTATGAACACAGTGACTGAGTGTCCTAGACTCCTAGTACAGTAAGAGTAAGTAGTAACAGTAAGTAGAACTAACTAATTACGATAATCAATCAGCAATCAGAAGGAAATAGAGTGTGGGTGGTGTGTGTACACTCAGACAGTGAGTGCACGCACGCAGGAGCTAGTAGCCTATGGACAGTGACTGAGTGTCCTAGACTCCTAGTACAGTAAGAGTAAGTAGTAACAGTAAGTACAACTAACTAATTACGATAATCAATCAGCGATCAGAAGGAAATGGAGTGTGGGTGTGTGTACACTCAGACAGTGAGTGCACGCACGCAGGAGCTAGTAGCCTATGAACACAGTGACTGAGTGTCCTAGACTCCTAGTACAGTAAGAGTAAGTAGTAACACTAAGTAGAACTAACTAATTACAATAATCAATCAGCGATCAGAAGGAAATGGAGTGTGGGTGTGTGTACACTCAGACAGTGAGTGCACGCACGCAGGAGCTAGTAGCCTATATGAACAGTGACAGTGAGTGTCCCTACGGGTACAGTAAGAGTAAGTAGTAAGTAAGTACAACTAACTAACAATAATCTATCAGTAATCAGAAGGAAATAGAGTGTGTGTACACACAGACAGTGAGTGAGTGCACACACGCAGGAGCTAGCTAGTAGCCTATAAACAGTGACAGTCAGTGAGTGTCCTACTCCTAGTACAGTATAACTACAATACTATTAGTAAAGGACAGCAGAAATACTGGTATAGATGAGAGAAATAAACAGAGGACAGCTGCCCACAGAGGCAAGGCCCCCCTGAGGCCTAAACCTGTAAGCTTGCAGCAGCTGCCTGTCTCTAATGTAACACACAAGCTACTAACTAAAATACAATGTCTAAATAACTAACAACAATATAGGTGTGTATAGGAGGTGTATGTGAGCAAAAACGCTAGGTAAATGACCACAATAGAGCTCTTGCTAAGCCAAAGCACAAAGGAGCAACTCTCTCTCTGTACAAGTCTCAGGCAAGCACGGAGAAACGTAACATGGCGGCCGCTATTTATAGGGTAGGGGCTGGCCAGGGTCCCCCTCTGTGATTGGCTGCCGTCAGAGGGCCTGGGAGCCCTCTGATTGGCTCTAAGGACATCAATCTGGGCTATGACGCTATTCGAGCTCGGTACCGAGCTCGAATAGCGCCGGGTTGCTCGAATAGCTCGAATAGTGAATGGGCTATTCGAGTGTACTCGGATAGCCCATTCGAATAGCTCCAGCTATTCGGAGCTCGAATACCGAGCTCGAATAGCTGAAAAAGAGCTCGAATATTCGAGCTACTCGAATATTCGAGCTCTGCTGAGCACCACTGATCATGACCAGTAGAATTTGATTTGAATGCCAATTTGAGCCGTGATCGGTAATTGAATTCGGATATTACTCCGAATTTGTGATCACAAATTCGGATGGCCTTAAAGCTATTTTTTTTTAAAGGGAAATCACAATTAAATAGGTGTAATTTAAAAAAAATGATGGAAAACATCTTCTTCTTCAATCTTCTTCTTCTTCAATCTTCTTCTTCTTCTATCTTCTCCTTCTTCTTCTTTAATCTTCTTCTTCTTCTATCTTCTCCTTCTTCTTCTTCTTCAATCTTCTCCTTCTGCTTTAATCTTCTTCTTCTCCTTCTTCTTCTTCTTCTTCTTCATTTTTTTGTGTGTTCATATTCTTCCTCTTGTACCCAACTTAATGCTTTTTTTTCCCTTACAGAGCTCAACTGTTGTAAAATTTGTTCTTCAACAGCATAGCAAAATTTGTAGCGTAATAATAGCTAGTGGCTCATTGCAGCAGTGCATAATTCTGTGGACCCTGGCGGCGGGAACACAGACAGTAGGAGGTTAAATGCAGCAGCAGGAGGAGGAGTGACGTGTGGCAGGCAGCAGGCAGTGTAATGGGCCATGGTACCTAGCGTTGGTACCACGGCTGTAATAATAAACACCATACAGCAGGAGGTTCCGGACAGCAGTCGTGAAGCCCACATTGTGTCCAATACACAACTGGGACAGAACAGTTTTCAACCCAGACACCTCAGATTTTTTTTCTATACAACAAAATGTAGCTTTTGTGGTGGCGTAATAGCTAGTGGTGCATGGCAGCAGCGCATAACTCTGTGGACCCTGGTGGTGGGAACACAGACAGCAGGAGGTTAAATACAGCAGCAGGAGAAGAAGGAGGAGGAGTAGTGATGTGTGGCAGCAGGCATTGTAGTAGGACGTGGCACTTAGCGTTGGTACCATGGCCGTAATAATAAACACTAACAACAGGAGGTTCCAGACAGCAGTCCTGAAGCCCACATTGTGTCCGATACACAACTGGGACAGCACAGTTTTCAACCCAGACACCTCAAAATAATATTTTTTTTTGTTTTACACAAGAACAGAAATAGTAGCTATTTTGAGGGTGTGTTAAATAGCTAGTGGCACCCTGGTGGTGGTGGTGGGAACACAGACAGGAGGTTTACTGCAGCAGCTGCAGAAGGATATACATGGCAGCAGGCAGCCTAGGCCATGGCACCTAGCGGTGGTACCACAACACCTAAAAAAAGACCAGGCCAAATTTGCAGGGGACTGAAGGTTGATGTTAAAAAATAATTCCCAGGCACCTCATGTCCTCTTGTCGCCGACAACAGGTGCCTGGAACATGCCTTCAATCCAGGACTGTGTGATCTTCAGGAATGTGAGTCTGTCCACGGACTCTGTGGACAGACGAGAGCGCTTCTCTGTGACAACGCCACCGGCCGCACTGAAGCACCTCTCGGACAGCACGCTGGAAGGGAGGCAAGACAGGACTTCCAGGGCGTACAGCTCACTCCACATCTGCAAGCACTCAACCCAGTACTCCAAGGGGTCCACAGGCTCTATGCCGGTGTCAAGCCCGCTGAAGGACCCCATGTAGTCGTCCACCATCCGGGTCAGGCGCTGCCTGTGACTTTGTCGGCTGCTCTACCGTCGGGTAGAGTGCCTTTGTCAAGGACAGCAGGTCTCCTGGGCACCTGATGCTGCTGCTACTGCTGGCTGCAGGCACCGGCTGCTGTGCTGGCTGGACAGGGACAGAGGGGGTGGAAGGCTGGGGGAAGGCTTCCTCCAATCGCTGAACAAGGATCTACTGCAACTCCCTTGTTCGCTGCTCACAGTCTCCAGCAGGCAGGAACTCCCCCTCAGTCGTGAGTCCAGGATCATGCTAATGCAGGTGTCCTCCCTCTCTTGCATCTGCTTAACCCTGGGGTCTTTGAGCAGGCACCGCAGCATGTGCCTTGCAATGGTGAACAGGGCGGTCTGTCCAGCAGACACATCAGGGTCAGTGGCCTCAAGTTCGCTGTCCTCCTCCTTCTCTGGCCCCTGAGCCTCTTCCTCCTCTCTCCACCCTCTCACCACCGCTGCTGCGCTCCGCTGTTCCCCCTCCACAGCAATGTCCGGGACCTCCAACTCCTCCTCCTCCAACAACTCAAATTCCTGCGCAGAAGTGGACTGCACAGGTGGCTGCTTTTCCAGCTGCTTCAAGGCCTCCTCTCACACATCCATCAAATCACACAGTGCCCTGTCCAGCAGACAAACAAAGGGCACCCACTGGATGACGAATGCCTGTTCCTCACTCGCCAGGTTGGTTCCCTGCAGGAAGGGAGCCAACACCAAGCAGACCTGCTGCATCTGCCCCCATTGTGCGTTGGAGATGAGCTGGAGTTTGGTGGTGCCGGCGACAGAGGTCTCAACAATGTACCGGTGGATAGCCCTCCTGTGTTCAACCAGCCAATCCAACATCGCCAGGATGGAATTCCAGCGAGTTGCCACATTGATGACAAGGCGGTGTCGTGGCAGGCCCTTGCGCTGCTGAATGTCAGCCAGGTTTGCTGGAGCAGCGACTGAGCGATGGAAACTACAAACAATTTTCCGATCCGGTTCCAACAGATCCTCCATCTCCTGGTCGGTGTGCATGAACTTCTGCACCACCAGGATCAGGACATGGGGTCAAGCAGGGGACGTGGGTCAAGTGTCCCCTGCTGATGGCAGCCAGCAGGTTTGCCGCAGTCGGACACCACCAATCTGACTCCGATGCCTCTGGGGGTCAGCCACATCTTCTCCTGCTCCCTCAGGTAGCGGAGCACGTTGGCTGCCGTCAAACTGTTCTTCCCCAGGCTTCTCATCTCCAGCAGCGGTTGGCAGTGGCGGGCCTTCACGCTGCTGTTGATGCGGGGTCGCTTGGCGGCTGGAGTTGCTGCTTCTCCCCTGACCCCGCGTGGTGGCACCACATAGTGGACAACTGGTGCCATTGCTGCAGCTGATGCACCCGAGGATGGACTTGCTGCTTCCTCTCTGGGGCATTCCACCAGACTGACCCAGTGAGCCATGAAGTACAGGTAGCAGTCTGTCCCAAAACGTCTGCTCCATGAGTCCATGGTGACGTAGATCTGCTTACTCATGGCGTGATCGAGCGACAGCCCACGTTCACCATAGCAAAATGGTGCAGTGCTGGGATCGCCATGCGGGAGAAGTAGTGGTGGCTGGGGATTTGCCACTCAAGAATCCCATACTGCAGGAGCATTCGCATGTCACTCCCCTCCTGCACAAAGGAGTATGGCAGGAGCTGGGAGCACATGTCCCGGGCAAGCAACCCGTTCAGCACCCAGATGTGCCTGTTGGTGGGAGGCAGAACCTTGGTCACACCAAAAAATTACTCGCTGAGCAGGGTCTGGCGGTGTTTGCCTGCACGGGAGGATGAGGATGCCACTGTGGAGGGAGAAAATGAGGCCACTGAGGACTGTGTGACTTTTTGCGCTCCTGCTGCTGATGCTGGATGAGCAGGAGGGTGGGATGATGCTGCTGCTGCTGCTGCTTAAGTCTGTGCAGTGGCTGCCTGGCTCTGACCACTGCCTGCGCCACTGTCCTTCAGCTTCAGAAAGTCACTGTAGTCCTCAAAATGTTTGGTCTCCAAGTGGGTCTGCAGGCACGAGGTACCCAACTTGTTGAGATTGCGACCTCTGCAACTGTGGCAAACGGCATGGGTCTTGTCGTCTTCGCACAGTGTGAAGTACCGCCAGACTGGGGATTTCAATTTGCCCATCCCGCTTGAGGGCTGAGGAGTTTTTTTGGCTTTGGAGGGTTTTTTGTTTTTTTGGGAGGAACTTTGGTGTGGGTGGTGGTGGTAGTGGCTGAAGCAGCAGGTTGTGGCTCCTGCCTTCCATGCCCTGTGCTGGCCACCATGCTATGATTAAGGACCAGTAGGTCCAAAACATGTCAGCTTGAGATGTGATGTTTTAATACTGGATACGTCCTAACAATAAAGAGGATTCGTAACTCTGTCCAGCTGGCCACCATGCCGCTGCCACGCCTCTGTGCCACAGACGCCTCCTCCTCCGATGACGTGCTGCCTTCACCCAACTGTGCTTGTGTTGGCACATAGGGACGATCCCCCACCTCATCATCATCATCCCCAAACATCTCCTCTGATCCCTCAGCTAACTCCTCTGTCCCAACATCCTCTGCATCAGGCCCCTCCTCCTCCTCTGGAAATTCCACTTGTTGTGCACTGCCAACAACAACCTCTTCCACCTCCTTGCATTCCCCATACATGTCCTCCTCAAACTGTTTCACCACATCCCTGAAAATGCTCGTGGATAGGATAGGATAGGCTGGTTAAGTGCCTCCACAAGAATAGGCTGGTTAGGTGCCTCCACAACAATAGGCTGGTTAGGTGCCTCCACAAGAATAGGCTGGTTAGGTGCCTCCACAAGAATAGGCTGGTTAGGTGCCCCCCAGGATAGGCTGGTTAGGTGCACTCCCAGGATAGGCTGGTTAGGTACACTCCCAGTATAGGCTAGTTAGGTGCACTCCCAGGATAGGCTGGTTAGGTGCACTCCCAGGATAGGCTGGTTAGGTGCCCCCAGGATAGGCTGGTTAGGTGCACTCCCAAGATAGGCAACACAGTACTAAAGCTAATAAACTCACAGACTAACAACAGTAGAAATTAGGTAAACTAGTACTAGGATAGGCTGGTTAGGTGCCTCTACAAGAATTGGCTGGTTAGGTGCCTCCACAAGAATAGGCTGGTTAGGTGCCCCCCAGGGTAGGCTGGTTAGGTGCCTCCCAGGATAGGCTGGTTAGGTGCCCCCTAGGATAGGGTGGTTAGGTGCCTCCACAAGAATAGGCTGGTTAGGTGCCCCCCAGGATAGGCTGGTTAGGTGCCCCCCAGGATAGGCTGGTTAGGTGCCTCCCTAGGATAGGCTGGTTAGGTGCCTCCCTAGGATAGGGTGGTTAGGTGCCTCCCTAGGATAGGCTGGTTAGGTGCCTCCCTAGGATAGGCTGGTTAGGTGCCCCCCAGGATAGGCTGGTTAGGTGCCTCCACAAGAATATGCTGGTCAGGTGCCTCCACAAAAATAGGCTGGTCAGGTGCCCCCCAGGGTAGTCTGGTTAGGTGCCTCCCAGGATAGGCTGGTTAGGTGCCTCCACAAGAATAGGCTGGTTAGGTGCCTCCACAACAATAGGCTGGTTAGGTGCCTCCACAAGAATAGGCTGGTTAGGTGCCTCCACAAGAATAGGCTGGTTAGGTGCCCCCCAGGATAGGCTGGTTAGGTGCACTCCCAGGATAGGCTGGTTAGGTACACTCCCAGTATAGGCTAGTTAGGTGCACTCCCAGGATAGGCTGGTTAGGTGCACTCCCAAGATAGGCTGGTTAGGTGCCTCCCCCCCAGGATAGGCCAAGTAGGTTTCCCCCAGTATAGCCTAGCTAGGTACAGGAGCACCACAGTATAAGATAGTTAGGTGCAGGGTCTCCTGTACAATGTAGGCAGCATTAGTAACCACAGGCAGTGTCTTCGCAGCTCCGCATATTTTCCGGTATGCGGAGGATCAGGACTAGTGTCATGTGATGACCAATAGAAGACAAAAGACGGCACACCAATGGCTGCAATGAAATTCATTGTGGAAAACACGCAAGCAAATTTTATTGCAAAATAGCAGAAAATTTGTATATTTTTCAAGTATATAAGTTTTTATGTTTCACTACTGAAAATAGATTGTACTGGTGAATAAATAAATATCACACTTTGCTATGAAGCCTGACCATATGTACACAATGGAAATTGTATGACTCCTGTCCCTGTTTGTAGGCCTCAATGAGGGCCTCTTGTTTCACAAGCAGGGATTTGCTTATTTACAATCAATAGAACTTGTGCTTATAGTCATCAATTATATCTAGCATCCAGCAATTACATTGGGAGTCTATTGTATACACATTACAAGGGTCTTTGCTGATCCCCCCCCCCCCCCCCCCCCCCCATACATATATCATGAGGTGTAGCTATCTTGCAAGTGCACTTCCTGTAGACAAATAAATGCCCTTACGGCCTGTACACACTGAAAAACGCAAGCAAAATCGCAAGCGCATGTAGTTGTAGTAAAAATCCATGCGCTTTTGCCTGCGTTTTTTATGCGTTTGCGTTTTTCTTGTAATTGCTGATTGGCTAAAGAACCCTTTGTTTTTTTTCTAGTTTACATATTAGCAGGAATCAGGAAATTGCAGAGTCTTCTGGGATACGGACTTCTGAAAAACACAATGGAATCGCATTGCATTGCTTTTTTTCATGCAATTTTCAAGTGCTGCGCTTAAAAAAAGCACAGCAGGCACTGCGATTGCGTTTTTTTTTTAAAACCGCATCGCACCAGTGCGTACAGGTCATCACGATTTTCATTATTTTTCAAAAGACGTTGCGATTTTAAAAACGCAGCGCAAGCGCAGCAGTGTGTACAGGCCCTTAGTTGTTTTACTAGAAGTGTAACCGACTCATGCACATCAGATAATGATTGGTATACCTAGACACTCGAGATAACTTGTAAAGAAACTCGTGTTGCAGCCATTCATTGGTGTCTCTTAAGGTGTATTATCCCCATAGGGGCTATAGATGTGTTCCTCCTCCCCAGGGACACCCGAGTTGGTAGGAATCTGCCTGGAACTGACAAATATATGTAACAAGTGGGTGATTCTGCCACTACTGCAGCCAAGGATTGGTGTTGAATGGGGTAGGCAGCTGATTCTGGTATACACATCTGTGTGTTCCTCCTCCCCAGGGATACCCGAGTTTGGGCTCTATTCATAAAAAAAGTGTTGCGAAAATACTCCTGGAGGGAAAATACCGCAGCGGTATTTTAGACTTCTGGGTGGTCATTCATAAAAATTTTGCCAGCTGGGATAGCAGAGCGGAGATCTCCCGCTGAAGGCTGGCGGTAAGCTGTCATACAGGTGCGGAGATCTCCCGCTGAAGGCTGGCGGTAAGCTGTCATACAGGTGCGGAGATCTCCCGCTGAAGGCTGTCGGTAAGCTGTCATACAGGTGCGGAGATCTCCCGCTGAAGGCTGGCGGTAAGCTGTCATACAGGTGCGGAGATCTCCCGCTGAAGGCTGGCGGTAAGCTGTCATACAGGTGCGGAGATCTCCCGCTGAAGGCTGGCGGTAAGCTGTCATACAGGTGTGGAGATCTCCCGCTGAAGTCTGGCGGTAAGCTGTCATACAGGTGCGGAGATCTCCCGCTGAAGGCTGGCGGTAAGCTGTCATACAGGTGCGGAGATCTCCCGCTGAAGGCTGGCGGTAAGCTGTGATACAGGTGCGGAGATCTCCCGCTGAAAGCTGGCGGAAAGCTGTCATACAGGTGCAGAGATCTCCCGCTGAAGGCTGGCGGTAAGCTGTCATACAGGTGCGGAGATCTCCCGCTGAAGGCTGGCGGTAAGCTGTCATACAAGTGCGGAGATCTCCCGCTGAAAGCTGGCGGTAAGCTCTCATACAGGTGCGGAGATCTCCCGCTGAAGGCTGGCGGTAAGCTGTGATACAGGTGCAGAGATCTCCCGCTGAAGGCTGGCGGTAAGCTGTCATACAGGTGCGGAGATCTCCCGCTGAAGGCTGGCGGTAAGCTGTGATACAGGTGCGGAGATCTCCCGCTGAAGGCTGGCGGTAAGCTGTGATACAGGTGCAGAGATCTCCCGCTGAAGGCTGGCGGAAAGCTGTCATACAGGTGCAGAGATCTCCCGCTGAAGGCTGGCGGTAAGCTGTGATACAGGTGCGGAGATCTCCCGCTGAAGGCTGGCGGTAAGCTGTCATACAGGTGCGGAGATCTCCCGCTGAAGGCTGGCGGTAAGCTGTAATACAGGTGCAGAGATCTCCCGCTGAAGGCTGGCGGTAAGCTGTGATACAGGTGTGGAGATCTCCCGCTGAAGGCTGGCGGTAAGCTGTCATACAGGTGCGGAGATCTCCCGCTGAAGGCTGGCGGTAAGCTGTCATACAGGTGCGGAGATCTCCCGCTGAAGGCTGGCGGTAAGCTGTCATACAGGTGCGGAGATCTCCCGCTGAAGGCTGGCGGTAAGCTGTCATACAGGTGCAGAGATCTCCCGCTGAAGGCTGGCGGTAAGCTGTGATACAGGTGCGGAGATCTCCCGCTGAAGGCTGGCGGTAAGCTGTCATACAGGTGTGGAGATCTCCCGCTGAAGGCTGGCGGTAAGCTGTGATACAGGTGCGGAGATCTCCCGCTGAAAGCTGGCGGAAAGCTGTCATACAAGTGCGGAGATCTCCCGCTGAAGGCTGGCGGTAAGCTGTGATACAAGTGCGGAGATCTCCCGCTGAAGGCTGGCGGTAAGCTGTCATACAGGTGCGGAGATCTCCCGCTGAAGGCTGGCGGTAAGCTGTCATACAGGTGCGGAGATCTCCCGCTGAAGGCTGGCGGTAAGCTGTCATACAGGTGCGGAGATCTCCCGCTGAAGGCTGGCGGTAAGCTGTCATACAGGTGCGGAGATCTCCCGCTGAAGGCTGGCGGTAAGCTGTCATACAGGTGCGGAGATCTCCCGCTGAAGGCTGGCGGTAAGCTGTCATACAAGTGCGGAGATCTCCCGCTGAAGGCTGGCGGTAAGCTGTCATACAGGTGCGGAGATCTCCCGCTGAAGGCTGGCGGTAAGCTGTCATACAGGTGCGGAGATCTCCCGCTGAAGGCTGGCGGTAAGCTGTCATACAGGTGCGGAGATCTCCCGCTGAAGGCTGGCGGTAAGCTGTCATACAGGTGCGGAGATCTCCCGCTGAAGGCTGGCGGTAAGCTGTCATACAGGTGCGGAGATCTCCCGCTGAAGGCTGGCGGTAAGCTGTCATACAGGTGCGGAGATCTCCCGCTGAAGGCTGGCGGTAAGCTGTGATACAAGTGCGGAGATCTCCCGCTGAAGGCTGGCGGTAAGCTGTCATACAGGTGCGGAGATCTCCCGCTGAAGGCTGGCGGTAAGCTGTGATACAAGTGCGGAGATCTCCCGCTGAAGGCTGGCGGTAAGCTGTCATACAGGTGCGGAGATCTCCCGCTGAAAGCTGGCGGTAAGCTGTCATACAGGTGCGGAGATCTCCCGCTGAAGGCTGGCGGTAAGCTGTCATACAGGTGCGGAGATCTCCCGCTGAAGGCTGGCGGTAAGCTGTCATACAGGTGCGGAGATCTCCCGCTGAAGGCTGGCGGTAAGCTGTCATACAGGTGCGGAGATCTCCCGCTGAAGGCTGGCGGTAAGCTGTCATACAGGTGCGGAGATGTCCCGCTTGAAGGCTGGCGGTAAGCTGTCATACAGGTGCAGAGATCTCCCGCTGAAGGCTGGCGGTAAGCTGTCATACAGGTGCGGAGATCTCCCGCTGAAGGCTGGCGGTAAGCTGTCATACAGGTGCGGAGATGTCCCGCTTGAAGGCTGGCGGTAAGCTGTCATACAGGTGCGGAGATCTCCCGCTGAAGGCTGGCGGTAAGCTGTCATACAGGTGCGGAGATCTCCCGCTGAAGGCTGGCGGTAAGCTGTCATACAAGTGCGGAGATCTCCCGCTGAAGGCTGGCGGTAAGCTGTCATACAGGTGCGGAGATCTCCCGCTGAAGGCTGGCGGTAAGCTGTGATACAAGTGCGGAGATCTCCCGCTGAAGGCTGGCGGTAAGCTGTCATACAAGTGCGGAGATCTCCCGCTGAAGGCTGGCGGTAAGCTGTCATACAGGTGCGGAGATCTCCCGCTGAAGGCTGGCGGTAAGCTGTCATACAGGTGCGGAGATCTCCCGCTGAAGGCTGGCGGTAAGCTGTCATACAGGTGCGGAGATCTCCCGCTGAAGGCTGGCGGTAAGCTGTGATACAAGTGCGGAGATCTCCCGCTGAAGGCTGGCGGTAAGCTGTCATACAGGTGCGGAGATCTCCCGCTGAAGGCTGGCGGTAAGCTGTCATACAGGTGCGGAGATCTCCCGCTGAAGGCTGGCGGTAAGCTGTCATACAGGTGCGGAGATCTCCCGCTGAAGGCTGGCGGTAAGCTGTCATACAAGTGCGGAGATCTCCCACTGAAGGCTGGTGGTAAGCTGTCATACAGGTGCGGAGATCTCCCGCTGAAGGCTGGCGGTAAGCTGTCATACAGGTGCGGAGATCTCCCGCTGAAGGCTGGCGGTAAGCTGTCATACAGGTGCGGAGATCTCCCGCTGAAGGCTGGCGGTAAGCTGTCATACAGGTGCGGAGATCTCCCGCTGAAGGCTGGCGGTAAGCTGTCATACAGGTGCGGAGATCTCCCGCTGAAGGCTGGTGGTAAGCTGTCATACAGGTGCGGAGATCTCCCGCTGAAGGCTGGCGGTAAGCTGTCATACAGGTGCGGAGATCTCCCGCTGAAGGCTGGCGGTAAGCTGTCATACAGGTGCGGAGATCTCCCGCTGAAAGCTGGCGGTAAGCTGTCGGAAGGCATGCGGAAACACTTCAGCCGGCAGAGTCCCTCCGTGCACTGCTCTCTCTGGGAGGTCTGTCCCATTCACTTGTATGTAATCCGCAGGCTTCGAGGAAGCGGTATTTCCCGTCCACATACCGCTTCCTCTAATCTTTATGAATGTCCATTTTGTTACTTTTTTCTAGATAAATCTAGAAAAACACTGGAGAAGGCGGAAATGTCTCGCTCTGCTGGGGGATTGTAGATTTTCATGCGGGAACAGCTTTTATGAATGCCCACTTTGCTAAATGGACGGGAAAATCCGCTGTTTTGAGCGGAAAACTTGTGGTAACCTTTTATGAATAGAGCCCAATGCTGTAATTTCCCGCACTGTTCAGGAATTGTAGCTTTTCATGCGGAAACAGCTTTTATTAATGGACACTTTGCTAAATGGTCGGTAAAGTCAGCTGTTTTGAGCATTACCGCATGTGGGAATGCTTTATGAATAGAGGCCTTTAACTTCATTTCAATCTTCCTTTTCTTACCTTAATTATATTAAATTGTTGCTCTGTGGAAGCTTAAAAATGTAAGGCCTCTTTTCCACGGACTGTTGATAGGCAGTGAAATGCCTCTCAACCTCTCACAACTGCTCATAGCTGCCTGGTAACTGCTTGCTGAGCACACAGTTCAACAGTCTGTGGAAAAGAGGCCTTACATAGATAAGGTGAAAACAGAGGAAAACAGGTGAAAAAGCTTTGTGAATCCTGCCAATTATCTGCACAGGTAGAGAAAGCATGAATATACAATGCGGAGGCGTGGCTTATGGGAGGATAAAGGCGTGGCCGTGTGCAGAGAAGTGAGGAGAAAGATCCAGCAAACAGGTATTGAGTTCTATTCACAAAAGGCAGGTCAGTAAAAGCAGTTTGTTTGGTAAAATATCTCGTTTGGTTTTTTACACTTTTTGCTCCAAATTCACTAAAGATTTTGGGTATCATTCATAAAGCATTTCCGCATGCGGAAATGCTTAACACCGGTGACTTTACCGACCACTCAGCATAATCCCCATTCATAAAGGCTCTTTCCGCATGAAAAGCTGACAGAGCGATACATTTCCGCCTTGTGCGGAGTTTTTCTAGATTAATCTAGAAAAAGTAACAAACACATCCATTCATAAAGATTAGAGCAAGCGGTATCCGGAAGGAAAATACCGCTTGCTCGACAGTAGCGATAGGTGGGCGGATTACATGTAAATGAATGGGACGGACCTCCCAAGCAGCATCAGACAGAGGAGCGCAGGGAGGGAATCGGGCAGCTTTTATGTTTCCGCATGTCTTCCGCCACGCTACCGCCAGCTTCCTCCAGAAAACCTCCGCACTTCTACCGCAACAGGCAGACTTCTTTATGAATGGCCACCCAGAAGTCTTAATTACCGGTTGCGGAGAAGAACGGTGTTTTCCCGCACTACCGACAGCCTCTTTATGAATGATAGCCTTTCTGTGTGAGGCAGAAGTTCTGTAAGTTACCAAAAACAAACAAAACTGGTTCAATTCACTAAGCCCTGCTCGGTAATCACTTACCACAGGGGACCCCAACCTTTATCAGCTGGGGACTGCTATCCAGACCGAACTTTCCTCTTGGGCCCGGGGGGGGGGGAAGGGGTGTGGTGGAGTCGGGGTTAGTGGGATGTGTTGGGATTAGTTGGGGGGGGGGGGTCGGGTTAGTGGGGGGGAAAGGGGTGTGGTGGAGTTGGGGTTAGTGGGGGGGGGGAAAGGGGTGTGGTGGAGCGGGGGGTGTTGGGGTTAGTGGGGGGGGGGGAAGGGGTGTGGTGGAGCGGGGGGTGTTGGGGTTAGTGGGGGGGGGGGGAAAGGGGTGTGGGGGAGTCGAGGTTAGTGGGGGGGGGAAAGGGGTGTGGTGGAGCGGGAGGTGTTGGGGTTAGTGGGGGGGGGAAAGGGGTGTGGGGGAGTCAAGGTTAGTGGGGGGGGGGTGTTGGGGTTAGTGGGGGGGAAAGGGGTGTGGTGGAGTCGGGGTTAGCGGGGGGTGTTGGGGTTAGTGGGGGGGGGGGGGAAGGGGTGTGGTGGAGTTGGGGTTAGCGGGGGGGGGAAAGGGGTGTGGTGGAGTTGGGGTTAGCGGGGGTGTTGGGGTTAGTGGGGGGGGGGAAAGGGGTGTGGTGGAGTTGGGGTTAGCGGGGGGTGTCGGGGTTAGCGGAGGGGGGGTTGTTGGGGTTAGCAGCAGGAGTCCCCCTGTTTGGAGTATATACACAGGTAGGTAGCCAGGTATGTGCCCCCTGCATAGCTAGCATAGTTTCCCCTGTATAGCCCACTCCCCCCCCCCCCCCCCTCCTCCTCCTCCTCCTCCTCCTGGCTGCAGATCCTGTTACCTTATGAGCTGGCGGCCGCTTCCTCTCTTAGATCTCCCCATAGCCCCTCTCCTCCATGCAGCATCTTCCATTACAGCAGCGCATCCCACTGCTGCTGTAAAGAGGAAGGAAGCAGGAGAGAGGCTTTCTGTAGCGGCCATCACTGTAGCCATGGGAACTGCTGTCCTGCTTCCTTCCCTCCTGCGAGCAGCCATGGGATGCGCGGCTGTAATAGAAGCTGCTGCAAAGAGGAGAGGAGCTACGGGGGAATCTAATTGAGGAAGCGCCCGCCAGCTCATAAGGTAACAGGAGCAGCGGCTGCAGGGGGAGAGGCCAGACCCACAACGGCCCAGCTGAAAACTGCCCACAGACCGGCAGTGGGGTGCGGCCCGGTGGTTGGGGACCCCTGACTTACCAGCTGGGGAGCAGGTCAGCAGGCAGACAGGGAGCTAGCTGCATGTATGACTCGGGTGTTCTCTGCTGTGTATCCTATCATACCTCTTAGCTGTGCTGCAGCCACCAGGGGGAGCTCCTGTATGCCAGAATCTTTGTGAATTGTAAATTGGGAAGGTGATCGGTAAAATCAGCTGTTATCAGCATTGCTGAATGTGGTAATGCTTTGTGAAGAGAGCCCATTGTTGGATTATCTATCTAGATTTCTGTTATTGGCAGGGAATTCCCACTATGGGCTCTATTCTCAATGAGTTACTGCATGAGTTAAATTAGGTAGTGATAAACACCGACCAAAATATCTCCATTTTCAAATTCACCATTTTTTTTCTCCCTAAATTACCTCATGTGGTAAGTGTGGTAATTACCTCACAATGGGCTCTATTCTCAAAGACTTCCTGCATGCGGTAAAGTGCATGCGGGAAGTTTGCACCCAAAATACCGTCAAGTTTCAATTCTCTAAATGTTCCGCATGTTTTTCCCGCATGCGGAAAAAGTGTGGTAAAAGTGCGGGATTCATGCGGAAAAATTTCCGCAAAAGTCGGTATTTTCCGCAATAAAAGATCAATTCTCAAAAATGTTCAGGCGCATCATTTCGTCGTTAGTTACCGTTTTTTTTATCACCTACAAGTAGTAGGTGATATATTCCGCATCCCATTGACTTTAATGAAGTCTGGAGGCTTAAGGGCTGTGCTTGCTGGACTTTAAAAAAACATTTTTATACACTTTTTCATGCGACCTTTTTACCGCATGATTCCCGCATGATTCCCGCATGAATAATGGCTGTTTCTGCATCTTTTTTTCCGCATGCGGCAAACATGCAGAAAATGTTAGTGAATGCTGAAAAAATGCGGAGTTTACCGCTGGCGGGAATTTAGCGGTAAAATTTTGCGGTACTTTTGGCTCTTTGAGAATATAGAGCCCAATGTATCTCCAATTTGAGATTCTCAATTGAAAAGTTGGTGTTAATTAAGGATTTTTTTTTTCCCCTACAAATGGCAGCTGATAATTATCACTTCTCTGCTTTTGGCCTTCAGGATGGAGATTTTTGAGCTTTGTTTGCTCGAGTTTATGTCAATTTTACACAGAAGGCAGAAAAGACGAGTGTCTAATCTCTGGGCGTGTCACCTCTGGGCATCTCATCTCGGGGCGTCCGTTCACACCTTGTACAGTCTTTTAGATGATTTTATAGATGCCGAGGAGGAAATTCATCTCTGCTCTAAAAGATGAGCAGCAGCATAATTACCTTTAAAGAAAAAAATTTCTTTGTTACAGCTGATACAAATCCAGCTGAAAATCTCCAGTGTATGTACTTCCTGCTTTCATGGAAGCAGACATAGGGTTAACATCCTGTGTTTAAACATTAGCTGCTCTGCTGAGGCAGCCAGCTGGCACAGCTGAGAGCTAAAATTACAGTTGTGATTAGACACAGATGAGTGGGAATTAGACAGGCTAAATTATATACATACAGGATGCATTTCTATATGTTTTCCTTCTGTCCTGTGCAAGAGTTGAGGTCCCACTGTAAATGTGACTGGCTTTCCTGGGCCGTCTCTGTGTAATGGGTGGCAAGTATGTGGGCTGCCCTACAGTGGTCAAACAAGCTTTATTTCCATACATATTACTGACTGTTTTATCACCGCACTTTTATCAAACATTTATCACACTTGGTACATTTTTAGTGAATACTCACTATTTTCACTATTTTTAGTAAATTATCACTGGAGGTAATTTGTCACCCAATAGAGTTACCGCAGATGGTTTTGTGAATAGAGCCCTATGTCTGGATTTGCATAGTCTGTCTGCATGTGAGATGGGCGGGGAAACGCTGCCTGTGTAATGCTTTGCTGTCCAGCTCGCACTGCGCTGTGAAAACAGGACGGCATGCTGTAGATGTCTGCAGCCAAATCCCAGTAGCTGTGCATTGTGATTTATTATTCCTAGCAGGCCCATTTATAAACAGGCTCTAGGTCTATTTCTCGCCACTGTGCACACCCCTGGCCCCGCCCACCAGCTGTCTGGGTCCGCCCTGCGCACATTCACAGTAGCAAAAAGCACGGAGCCAATTACAGAGACAGCGTATGCAGGGACACTTGTCTCTTATTATGTAGGATTATTATTGGATTTATATGGTGCCAACATAATACATGGGCTTCAATTCATCAAGCATTGCCGCATGCGCTAATGCTGAAAACAGCTGACTTTGCGGAGCACTTAAGAAAATGTTAATTCATCAAAGCAGTTACCGCATGAGAAGCTGAAATTACAGAGCAATGAGATAAATGTCCGCCTTGTGCTGTGATTATCTCCACACACGTCAGTAATATGTCAGCAAATGTCAATTCATCCAGCTTACAGCATTCGCTAACACATTCGCTAATTCTCTCCAGCTCTCCCCTGTCGGTAACTAGCTTTCAATGCCTTCCTGTGGATGTCCTCATGATTGACATGGGACTTAAGAGGCACATACCACAAAATAAAATATTAAATATAAAACTCAACACACAACCTTAGTGGATAAAAATTGGCCGTAAGGTGTTTGTTGCGGCTTTCAAATTAAAGTTGTTGGATAATTTTATTCAATAAAATACTTTAAATATTTAACACTTCAAGCTCAACTTTATTAAAACTATAAAAAACATTAAATAATCCAAAGTTAAGCGTATCAAATCACCAATCCTAGTCGAACAACTTCTAAAGTACTTAGCCCGCCCACCACCGTGGCAACTTTCCCTCCAATAAAGGCAATAGCCTACGACAGTCCAAAAAATCCGAGAAGAGGGAGGGGGGATCGCAGCTTGTCCTGACACACACTGAGGAGAGCATGACAGCATACACTGAGCTGTGACAGGAGATCAAAGATCATTGGCTGCCGATAACCCCACCTCCTTCTGACAGCTGCCAATCAGGCTCATCTCCAGATGCTCTTTGCCCAGATACCTGGCAGCCTCAGAAATCACCAGCCGGCCCCTGCAAGAAAGGAGGGAAAAGCAGTACCACAGAAAGACAAGTGTATATGAACCAATACATATATAATAGAATACCAATAACCTGTATTTTGTGGCCACAAAGTCCCAAGAGGCCCTCGCTCCATTATGTCGCTCAGGCCTTACAGGAGCAGGCAGCCAATAGAAACAGCCCCTGTTCTCCTGCAAGTGTTTAAATCTAATGTGATGTCGGGATGCCTTCTATTGTAAGGCAGCTTGTAACACAGACACTCCAAGCTGCTCTGCACTGCTCTGCTGTTATCCAACAGCCTTTGATGAATTGAAGCCATTGTCTTACCATACCTCCCAACTTTTTGAGATGAGAAAAAGGGACACTTAAGCCACACCCATGGCCACACCCCACCACGCCCCTAGTCACGCAAACCATAAAGATTTCATAAGAAAAATATGTTTTATAATTCAAACCACACTGGTCCTTTCAAACCTGGTAAATTTGCCTTAATAGTAACATTTTAAAATTAGTAATCGATCAATTTAAAGGATGGGAATAAAGTTTAGAGTCAAACACATTTATAGTATATAGATATAGATATAGATATAGAGATAGATAGATATAGATAGATATAGATAGATATAGATAGATATAGATAGATATAGATAGATATAGATAGATATAGATAGATATAGATAGATATAGATAGATATAGATAGATATAGATAGATATAGATAGATATAGATAGAGATATATATATATATATATATATATATATATATATATATATATATATATATATATATATATATATATATATATATATATATATATATATATATATATATATATATATATATATATAGTGACAAAGTCCTGAAAGAGGGACAAATGAGGGGGAAAGAGGGACAGGGCTCCCAAAGAGGGAATGTCCCTCCGAAAGAGGGACAGTTGGGAGCTATGTCTTACTATTGCTATAAATGAGTGTTTTGCTGATTTGTCATTTGTTGTATCTCTGTCTCAGCCGTTTGTATTGCAATATATTATTAAACATAGGCTGACAGACCACCATTATATTGCTGATTGCACAGAAGTCACAAGGATGAATTTTTTAGACATACTTCTTCCGATGATCCATGCAATGCCTGACGTTCTTCAAAAGGTGAGTAAATCTACTTTGACTAGCTGAACCCTTTTATGTATTGTGATGTAATCGGGGCATGCGTCCGAGCAGAAGACATGGGTCAGTCCAGGACTGAACCTGTGAAATCATGAAGCCAGCCATGTTACGTGTATCAAAGTAACAGTAGCCATACATTCATTGTGGTCTTATTGATCAATGGATTGTTTTTATATGAAAACCCTTCTATTGAGAAGAGTTCAGTGAAAGCCCCACACAGTGGTAGTCATATAGAGATGGCCCGAACTGTTCCCCGGCAGACATTTCCCAGTGAACAACTGGTGTTAGCATCAGCAGGCGAGCACATGGCGCGTTTGATTCACCCCTATACATCAGAGTCAGCAGACACATGGCAGCCAATCAGCTATCCCTCCCACCGGGACCACCCCCAACCTATCAGAAAGCCAGCACAGCAGCCATTGTACACTCTGCCTGTGGCTGTTGTGAGTGTAGGGAGAGAGCTGTGCTGCTACTAGGGAAAGCGTTAGGCCTGTGTTCTGTGTCCCCAGTGGAGTTTCTTGCTGCTACAGTACCAATTCACCCCCTACGTAGGGTTGAGCCGAAATTTTGCGCTACTATATTTACGCATGCGAAATTTGCTATTATGGTGCAAAATTATGTTAGCGTAATTGCCATTAAAATGGTAATTGATAATACCGTAAGCGTAATTTTCAACATGTAATTTCGCGTTTCGTTCATAACGTAATTTCACGTAAACCATAACGTAATTTCGCAAAATTCGTAATTACTTGTTAGCTATATAAAGAAATACATTTTAATTTTGAAAGTGAAAGTAATTTCGTTTATAATCGTAATTACTAGACACAGGAAAGTGTCTGGGTATTGGAGATTGTCCAATCATATTACAGGCTTCTTTCGAGATACATCCTAAACAACCAATTGTAGTTTGACCCACCCTCCTAGTATATAATCTGGCAGCCATGTTAGTTTCACTTTGTGGGTTGTTGTTTCTTTCGCTTACAAACGTTTGCATGCAAGGCAAACGTAATTTTGCGATACCCACCGTAACGCAAAAACTACGTGAAAATTAACGCTTACAGTAAAATGAACTATCGCGAAATTACGTTATGTAACTACGCTTACAAACGGTTGCATGCAAGGCAAACGTAATTTCGCAATACCCACTGTAATGCGAAAATTACGCTTACACGGAATTTCGTGAAATCCTTCTTCATTACGATTATGTACTTACGGCCATAATTGTACTTACACTAATAACGTGAAATTTCGCGAAATCGTAATTAAGTCATTACGCTCACCTCTACCCCTACGTAACCCCAAAGGCCTTCTAGGGGCTGTGTTCTATTCTTGTGATATTGCTGTTCAGTGTGTTCACACAGTGCACGTTAGCTGTTGCAGACAGGTGCAGTCAGTGGCGCGCTACAGCAAGGGCTGGTTTTATTTTTCTTACTATTGTTATATTGCAGTTCTGTGTGTCCAGTGCACCCATTAGCTTTTGGAGGCAGGTCTGTTGGTCCTAGTAGTGCACCGACCATAACCCAATAATCCTTCACCCCCCCCCCCCCCCCCCTTTCACTACTGGCATCTAGTATCCACTACTGCCCCTGTATAAGGCCTCAGTGCATAATTGGTGGGGTTTTTTTTATCACTTAAAGGAATACTATCGATTCACATTTTTTTTTTTCAATTGACACAGGAATTGTTTGGGAAGTGCTGCTAAGTACTGGTGTATACATTTTAGTAGCTACTTCTTTGTTTACTGTTATCAAAATACATTCAAACTTTACTGACGCCAAAACTGACGGCTGACTGAGCCATGAGGAGAGGGGAAATTCCCCTCACACTTGATCAGTTAACTCTGTGTAGCTCTGTGTGTGACAGAGAACAGCTGCAGCTTCTGTGTCCTGTGTTTCTGACTGACCTGTCTGAAGAGAGCAGAGGAAATGTAACTAATTCTCACAGCTTTTTCATACTGTTTTTGCTTTCAGTTTGATATTTGCTTTCTGTTGTCTGATATGCAACTCTGGCTGTGCATTGAAGCAGACACCCCTTCTGCAATTGATTTGTCCCAATATAGCTAAATCCTACCCTCAATAAATTACAGCTTGTGCCTCTATTTAACATGAAAAGTAGGAAAATATTTACACAGCTACTTAGACATTATTTGCACACTGTCATTTTAGAACACTTGGGTATCGATAGTATTCCTTTAACTGTTATTGAATTACCTCAGCCCGACCATAGAGGCTGGAAAACCGCGATCCCCTGCACTTTGGTGACAGAGCGACCACTACACAAAGCTTGCTCCCAAGAGGACTAACATTTTATATCCTGGAGGTGTCAACTAGTAAAAACAAAGATTTGCTTACCTGACTTTATCACTAAAGCTCTTTGCGGTGCGTTAAATGTGCCATTTTTCTGTCAGCATGAACCGGGCCTAACCTTTTAAACTACCTTATTGCTGTGTACACACGCTGGATCTTTTAAAGCACTTACTGTAATTCCACAAATTTAGGAATGTACTGCGATTTCTGTCCTTTAGAGATTAAAACGTGACTCTGCATCAACTACATAATTTTTGGTGGGACTTTTGGCATGGGTCCCCCTCCGGCATGCTACGGTCCAGGTGTTACGCCCCTTGAAATAACCTTTACATCACTTGTGGCCAGAAAAAGCCCCTGCAGGTTGTAAAATTTGTCTGCCCATTGACGTCTATGGTGGTACACCCGTTGGCAAACTTTTGCAGAAAATTTGTGTTCGAACTGAAAATTTGATGTTTGCTGCATCACTAATCCTACAAATTTATTGATTGAAGTAACAATAAGACAGAAAACACCTGTGCAGTCTCTTAAAATCTTCCATTTTGCTCAATCAATGGAATTTTACTATTTTAGTAGAGCTGGCCTGAACCTTTTTTTTTTTTTTTTTTTTTTTTTGGTTCACGGACCAGGTCCGCAAACTTCCGCAAAAGTTCGGTTCGTGTGAACTTTCGCAAAGCGCAATAGACTTCAATGTGGAGGCTAACTTTGAAAACTAAAAACTTATGCTGGCCACAAGTGATGGAAAAGATGTTTCAAGGGGTCTAACATCTGAGTTTTTGCATGGATGAGTGGGATAGATTCCAAAAGTCTCGGGGAAAATCTGGATTTGAAGCAAAGCAGCGGTTTAAAGGACTTACGAGGTCAGCTTAAAAAAAAAAAAGTTAGATACCTAAATGGCGCCAGGCATCGTTTTTAGAAAAATGGCACCTCCTAGGAAATCATTGTAGAAGTGTGTGATTCGTTTTTTTTAACGTTAAAAATGGCACCGATGTCCAAAACTATAGTTATCGTTTTATTTCCTTTTCCTAAGCGATATTTTTCGTTTATTACTTTGGACTGTGGACTTTGGAAGAGAAAATATATTGTTGGGAAACTAAGTAGCTATTGTGAGCTCCTTTGAGGGACAGTTAGTGACAAGACAATATATATACACTGTACAGCGCTGCGTAATATGTCGGCGCTATATAAATACATAATAATAATAGCTAGTGTAGTGCTTGTTTAGCCCAGGGGTAAAGCACTGGACTTGATCATTTTTGTGCAGGTTCAAATCCAGTCAATGCTCCTTTTTTTTTTTTTTTTTTTTTTTGTGTGTGTTTTTAATATCCCAGCTGCATAATGCATTCAATTGTTCGTTCAAAAGAAAGTGGGAAGACAGAATAAAGATGAGACAAGGAATTACTGGCTGCAAACTGACGAAGAATAGCTGTAGTGATTAGGCAAAGAGAATCAGTACAGCTATTTTATGTCACTTTGCAGCCAGAAATTTCTTGTCTCATCTTCCCACTTCATTTCGAACCTTGTATGCGTTATGCAGCTGTGGTATTAAAGCACAAAACATTTTACTTCAAGTATTTTTAAACTAACCTTTTATTAATTTACAAATAGCAGCAGTATCGCTATCTATTAAAGTAAAAAATGTAACGTTGACTTCCGGTTCCGGCGCCTGTATGAGCGGACGGAGATAGAGGAGCTCCGTGAGCTTTTGCCCTAAACACCCTCCACAACCCGCGCCCTGAACATAAAAACCAGGGTAGGAAGCCCCCACAAACTGAGGCACTGATCTGTACGCAGGCACGGCGGATGGAAAAATACCTGACGCGCTCGCAGCACAAAGGAGGACCTAAGCGCCTGAAGGAACAGCCTCCCAAGATGGCGCAGAAGAAATCCCAGCGCGGTACAAGCCCGGTAAGGAGCAACCACTCGGGGGACTGGGGAAATGAGAGCGGGGAGGAAGAGGACTCTAGACCCCGATCAGCCAGGGACTCGAGAGAAATAGCAGCTGAGGTGGCCAAGCTGATCAGCCCGGATCTTCAGCATATAGTGGAAGGAGCAGTAAAGAAATCACTAGGCCCCATAAATAAACAACTAAGGGAGCATGCAGGGCGGCTGGGGGAAGCAGAGAAGCGTATCGAGCAGTTGGAGACTGACCTAGCTGAAGCAAATAAGAAGCTAGAGGGATCCCAGAAACAACAGCAGTTCTTCCATGAAAAATTGGAAGACTTGGAGAACCGCTCACGGAGGAACAATATTAGAGTGGTAGGACTTGCGGAAAAACATACACAAGGGGATATAGATGACTTCTGTGAAAAAACCCTGCCTGAGCTCCTGGGCCTACAAAGCCCCTATAAGGTGGAAAGAGCACACCGGGTAGGCCCAGCCCGTGCACAAGAGGCTAACAAACCTCCGCGAGTAGTGATGGCCAGATATTTGGACTTTAAAGATAAGCAAAGGCTGCTGACGGCATTTAAGGCGCGTAAAGAAGACCTTATGTATGATAACCGCCGCATCTTAATCTTCAATGACTTTTCACTTGAAGTCTCGAAGCGTCGTCAGGAGTTCAATGCTGTTTGCTCAGAGCTAGTGAAAAGGGAAATACGCTTCGCACTGCAATACCCTGCAACTTTACGTATCACCGGTACAGATGAGGAGACTTACATCTTCAAAAATCCGGGGGATGCGGAGAAATTTCTAACAAGACCGGCTGCTAAACGAGCCTCTCCTAGAAACTCTCCCTCGAGGCAGGATGATCATGAGGAGGAAGCCTAGCGCACGGAAACATCAAGAGGGTACATGAAAGACCAGAGAGACCCACCTGGTTTAACTTTGAGTGCATAACAAAAGGGTTGTGGATTGCTATATCTACACGTGAGGACCAAACATTTGAGGGCGAATGCTGGGGAGCAGAAGAAAGGAGTTGACAATGGCAACTAGGCCATACAGGGAAGAAGTGAAGTCTGAAGGGTGTGAAGATGTCTTCCTGAGGTTCCTTATTATCTTCCTAACTTGGGGGGTTTTCCCTCTGGGTTACATGCGGTTATTTCCTGGACAGGACTCAGGAACGAATGGGGGGGATAGAGGGGGGAGGGTTAGGGAGGGTCTGATTCCACTCCCTCTTCAGGATAGGAAGAGAAAAGGCCACTCTTTTTACCTAATGTTATTGTGGTTTGAGTCAAGTACTAATTATGCTAAACTTCAACATATGATTGACATGATGCCCGAAGTCATCTGCCTAGGAAATATACTAACACTAAGACCCTTGCCCCAAATTATAGATGGGTATTAATATTATAACGTGGAATGTAAAAGGTCTAAGATCCCCAATTAAAAGAGGGCAGGTGCTCCGCCACCTAAAAAAATTAAAAGCAGACGTAGCTCTTTTACAAGAGACCCATCTGGGTACCAATGAGATTAAATTTATGAAAAAATACTGGGTGGCTGATTGCTATGGGGCACCTGCACTAAATAAAAAAGCGGGAGTCATTACACTAATAAGTAAGTCTTTAAAGGCTAAATCAGAGCTCATCCAGAGCGATACTGAAGGCAGATGGCTTGGGGTAAAACTTTATTTGCCAGGTGAGACGATGGAAGTCTATAATGTGTACGGACCAAATGTTAACCAAGGTATTTTTTTGCAAAAGCTACAATGGTTGCTAGCAGATGGCCTGCAGGTTAAACGGATAATAGGGGGTGATTGGAACGAGGTGGTAAACACCCAGGAGGATAGATCCGGGAAAAGAACACAAATTAGTGAGCAGATGGGAGGAAATACAGTTCTCTCGAGATTTGGTGAAGGCCTTCGTCTGGTAGATACATGGAGGTTCCTCCATCCATATGACAGGGAGTTTACATTTTACTCTGCAGTACATAAAACCTTCTCCCGGATTGATAACATTTTTATAAATGAATATCTAACTAATAGGCTACAGAGAGCGGAAATCTTAGATCTGGTCATCTCTGATCATAGCCCAGTTCTGATAGAAATAAGCGAGCAAATTCAGAGAGGATCAGAAGTGATCTGGCGATTCCCAGGGCACCTGTATAAGGACGAGGGCTTTCACCTACTATTAAAGAACTGGTGGATGGAGTATGCACAAGATAACAGGGAGCACAGGGGGGACCCCCATCTCTTTTGGGACATGGCAAAGGCGGTGCTACGCGGTAGGATAATGGCATACACAGCAACAAAGAAAAAACAAGCAACTAAAAAATATGAAGAAGCGGTGGGACGGGTAAGGGAGGCCTATAGAAAATATAGGAGGGGACCAAGCGCCCAGAATAGAACGGAGTGGTTACAGGCTAAAGCTGCCACAGACCAATGGTTTAGGGAAAGAGAAGTACTACAAAAATCATACCGAGACCTAAACTACTATAAGTATGGGAGCAAAGCAGGCCGCCTTCTGGCCTTCATGGCAAGAGGACGATTTTCACCCCTGGTAGTTACAGCCCTTAAAAATCAGAAAGGGAGAGTGGTACATCACCCACAGCAGATTAATGAAATCTTTACCCAATTTTACCAAACACTCTATAGTCAGCAAGGAAGACCCGATAGTGGGGGGATAGAGGATATTTTAAAAGATATAAAACTCCCTAAACTGTCACAGGAAGATCTGGAAGAATTAAATTCAGAGATCTCTGAAGGGGAAATCAAGGACACTATAAAGAATCTATCTAACCACAAAACACCTGGCCCTGACGGATTGCCAGGAGAATTTTATAAAATTCTGAAAGATGACATAGCTTCAGTCTTACGCAAAATATATAATTCAACTCTCAAAGGAGAAAAGATGCTAGACTCAGGGAAAACAGCGTATATTAAGCTGATTCTGAAGCCAGGAAAGGACCCACAAAGCCCGGGATCATACAGGCCAGTGTCCCTAATAAATCAGGACGCCAAATTGTTCACCAAAATAATGGCAGACAGACTGGCGTTCCTGCTTCCCAAATTAATCCATGGGGAACAAGTCGGATTTGTTAAAGGCAGAGCGGCTGTTTCAAATATTAGAAAGGTCCTGTCAGTCCTGGAGCAAGTGAGGGCCTACCCTAAAACGTATAAGAATAGTGCAATAGTTACCTTTGACGCAGAAAAAGCATTTGATGCAGTGAGCTGGCTATGGACAGAGAAGGTTCTGATCAAAATGGGTTTTGGGGGTCCTTTCCTCAACATGTATCGCCTTTTATATAATTCCCCAAGGGCCAGAGTTAATACTCCTGGCTATCTGTCACAACCATTTCAGCTATATAGAGGAACAAGACAGGGGTGCCCTTTATCCCCACTCCTATTTAATATAGCCCTGGAACCGGTAGCAAGGAAGCTGCATTCAGCAGTGGAGGGAATCCAGATGGGAGGGCTGAAAATTGTCCAAACACTTTTTGCAGATGACCTGATGCTTTTCTTGTCTGATCCCCAGGTACAATTACCAAAGGCCCTCCAAATTATCAAAGATCTAGGATCCCACTCAGGGTTCAAAATAAACATAGACAAAAGTGAACTTCTTCCCCTCTCCAAATTTGCAGATCCACAGAATTATAGGAATTTAGGAGTCAGAGTGGTACAGAGCAAAATAAGATACCTGGGAATAGACATTGGAAGGGATCCCACCTCTCTTTATACACTTAATTACCCACCGCTCTTCAAATCAATTCTACAACAAATACAGGGCTGGCAAAACATCCCTCTAGGACTGATAGGAAGAATAGCCCTTGTTAAAATGATTACTTTTGGGCGCCTCCTATATCCAATGCAAGTGTTACCCTTACTGATAAAGCATAAAGATGTTATTGAGTTAAACAGAGCAATAACGAAATTCATATGGAAAGGGAAAAAAGCCCGCATTAAGTTGTCGCGCCTGCAACTCCCGAAGGAGATGGGGGGCCTAAACTTCCCAGATATTAGAAGGTATAATCTCTCTTGCCTATTTAGACATGTAAGAGACTGGATAGCGGGAGCTTCGGAGTTTTCAAATACCCTCCTAGAACGACGTATAGCGGAGCCATGGGATCTATTGGGCCTGTTACATGCTAGTTGGCAGATGGTTCCAGTCCGCCTAAAAAATAATATTGTGTATAGAGACACTATGATCACATGGAGAGAAATAAGGAAGATTTTCAAATTACCGTGGAGGATCTCCAAGTATTTCCCATTAGTAGGGAGCCCAAGCTTTATCCCAGGTAATATGCATGCCAGCTATAATCGGTGGACAGAAGCAGGAATTACCAGGCTAGGAAATCTATTAAATCTACGGGAAGGGAAATGGCTTACACACAGGGACTTGCGGCAGATGTATGGTGTTCCAGGACGGGACTTCCTTACTTTAGCACAGGTTCAGTCGTTTGTAAGAACCCAATTACAAGACATAGCCTCTATAGCGAGCATTACACCGTTTGATATCTTTATAAAACCCACAGGAGGCAGAATGTCCTTATCTGACATTCAACAGGGCCTGAAAAATGTAAACATCCAGGAAAAGATAGTACGAAACATGTCTAGCTGGAACAAACACTTTACAGTACATAATATTGAGAGCAGGATCATAGAAGGGAATAACCAGGTTAGGAGAGTGATGGTAAATGAAAGATGGAGGGAATCACACCTCTTGTTGATATATCAGGCCAAATATGCCTATAACATAATATACCGTAACCCTCGACCAGGGTATGTCAGTCATTGCCCTAAGTGCTTGTTACAAAGAGCCAATATGATTCATTGTGTCTGGTCTTGCCCTTATATCCAAAAGTTTTGGGAGGATGTCATAAAATTTGTTAATAAGTTAGGAAGATGCACACTACCCAAAGACCCAATGCTACTCCTATTTCATTCTTTGGACCCAACCAATCCTCCAAAACAAGTCCCGGATCTGGTCCACATATGCCTGCTCGCAGCCCGAAAAGCAATATACAATAGATGGATATACGCTGCTATACCCACTATCTGGGACCTGAAAGAGGAACTGAAACATATTATGCTACTAGACAAATTGGAGGCCCATACGCATAAGGAAAAGTCGACGAAACAATTTTTCAAGCGATGGAAAGCTTTCCTTATACAAACTATGTCCACCCGTGACTTGCAAGAATTAGTGAGCCCTTTTAAGTATACATCCTGGTACGCAACAGAGCAACTTAAAGGCACCCTAGGCCGTTTGGAGCTAAATATGAATCGACAAACCCAACTAGAACTTGAAAGCAGTCAAGGAACTTTTTAGAAGTGAAAAGGCGACCTAGCATTAACTAAAAGAGAAGAGAGAGTGGAAAAGGGAGGGGGGAGGGGAGCCTGGGAAAGGATTAGGGGGGGGAGGGGAAGAGGGGGGGAAACAAATGTTACTTCAGTTTTCTAGTGCAACATAAAAGTGTATATATGTTTAAAGTGTTTGAAAACCAATAAAAGATTTGAAAAAAAAAAAAAAATGTAACGTTGAGAAGATTCGAACCTGCAAAATTTACATCAAAGACCAGCACTTTTTACCACTGTGCTACAACTCCTTTCCTCAAACCCTTCCGTCCATTATTTAAATATCCTTATGCGTTACACAGCACCATCTGCAGTTCTAATATTTGACTGCAAACCCCACAGGGCACTGAGGGCAGCCTGAGTCTATATAAAACGAAAATTACCGTTCTAAAACTGTACAAAAAGAAGCTTAAAACGAAAAAAATTCTGTAAACGATATTTTTGTTTTTAAAAATTTTATTGTTCAATGTCTGGCGCCATTATTTGGCCGGCGCCATTTTTCACCGGCCGACCTGAATCAGTTTGTAAGGCACGGAGTCCGCGCCCTCTGTGCCGTTTCGCCTCGTCCCCCGCCGCTCAGTAGCCCTATGCGGACTGCACAGCCGCAGCCAGTTTCGGCGGCCATCTTTCTGCAGGCTGGAGAGCCCGACCTAGGCAGTGCGGTTGGAAGCCGTTCGGGGGGGGGCTACTGAGCGGTGGGGACCCGGCGACACGGCACGGACGGCGTCCTCCGTGCCTTACAAACGGATTCAGGTTTTTTGTTTTTTTTTTGTTTTTTGTTTTTTTTTAGTCCTTTTAAGGGCAGAAATCACATTGCATGCTCGATTGCAGGCCTAAAGTGCTTTAAAACATCTTGCATGTGTATACAACAATCAGTGAGTGTAATTAGAGTTCTGCTTCACACCAACACACCAATCTCACTGTGTAATGCACCGCAAACAGCTGTTTGTATAGTGACGGCCGTGCTGGACTGGTGCGCACTGTGGTGAGAGTGCAGGCCATGGCGGTTTTCAAGCCCATATGGTCGGGCTGAGGTAGCTCAATGATAGAACAGTGACTGTCCAGCTGATCAATCTTGATCTGACCACAATGAAGCAACGACCTTATTTTGGGTGTGCCCCCCAACACTTTAATATAGCCGGCGGTCATTGCTTCATTGTGATATGCAAGCCCCTTCTCCGCTGCAAGGTAACGATCACGGAGGGGAATTGACACATGTACATGCCTTTTTGTTTTTTTTGTTGCAGCTGCAGTGCAGCCAGAAAAAATAGGCAGGCATGTACACGCACCAGAAAAATTATTATAGCAGCGGCCTTAAATTCAGGAATCCGCCTAGAGTCCTGGACCCTGTTGGTGGTGGCAAAGAAGGCAAGCAGCCTGCAGGCAGAGATACTGTGTGTGGGGACTGACTTGGTCTTCGGGTGGGCAGTAGCACTCCGGGGTCCATGCCTCATTCATTTTGATAAAGGTGAGGTACTGAACACTTTTGTGACCTAGGCGACTTCTCTTCTCAGTGACAATGCCTCTAGCTGCGCTGAAGGTCCTTTCTGACAGGATGCTTGAGGCAGGGCAAGACAGAAGTTGGATGGCAAATTGGGACCGCTCTGGCCACAGGTCAAGCCTGCACACCCAGTAGTCCATCGCTGCTCATACTGTAGACGGTTCTTCCTCTACCATTGTTGGTGTACGGCCAGGGAGTCGGATCGATTCCGGCCCGGAGTTGGAGCCTAAGAAACTGCTACCACCACACATCCAAGGAAGTCAGCAGGCATGGCATGCCTTGCAAGTCCTGAGGTAGTGACAAAAAATAATACAGGAGGACTTTTGAGGCCCTGCTATATATGACACTAATCGAATTTACTACCTTTAACGAGAATCTGTTATGGAGGGCAAGTCTGCCATCCATTCAAGTGAAAGGTATGCACTGACTGCCAGGTATAATACAATGTGCAGTCACAGATGCAGTGACAGGTATGCAGTGACTGGTATTACAATACAATGTGCAGTTGTCACACAGGTGCAGTTAACAGTTCTCTGCACAGCAGCTATCCCTTATCTAATTACTGCAGGCACACGAGTGAGTCCAATGCCTGACGCTGCCTGCCTTTTATAGGGGGGGGGGGGGGGGGGGAGTGGCTCCAGGAGGGGGTGTAGCCTGATTGGCTACAATGTGCCTGCTGACTGTGATGTACGGGGTCAAAGTTGACCCTCATGATGCACTATGGGGGCAAATCGAACTTCTAGAAAAGTTCACGGTTCTCAGCAATCGTGAACCCCGGAAGTTCCCGTTCGCGGGTGAACCATTCGGGCCATCTCTAATTTTTAGTCCCATATTAATCACTTTTCATCAGTTGAACAAAGTGATAATTTAGCCATACACTTAAAGGATACCCCAACTGAAATGTGACATAATGAGAGACATGTGTATGTACAGTGCCTAGCACACAGATAACTATGCTGTGTTCCTTTTTTTTTCTTTTTCTGCCTGAAAGAGTTAAATATCAGGTATGTAAGTGGCTGACTCAGTCCTGACTCAGACAGGAAGTGACTACAGTGTGACCCTCACTGATAAGAAATTACCCTTTTTTACCTCTTTCTTGCTCTCAGAAGCCATTTTCTGCTAGGAAAGTGTTTTTATAGTTGGAATTTCTTATCAGTGAGGGTCATACTGTAGTCACTTCCTGTCTGTCAGGACTGAGTCAGCCACTTGCATACCTTATATTTAACTCTTTCAGGCAGAAAAAAAGGAACACAGCATAGTTATGTGTGCTTGACACTGTACATACACATGTCTATCTCATTGTCACATGTCAGTTGGGGTATCCTTTAAGGCCCGTTTCCACTTGTGTGGTACGAATTTGTTGCAGAAAATGCAGATGCGAATTCGTACAAGTTTGTATAAGAATAATATTGCAAATTAGTGTACGTTTTTGTAAGTATGCAAATTTAACCATGTCAGTGCCTGTGTGCTTTTACATTGATTGTAGGCAAAAACTTGCATGAATTCTCATTGAAAATTTCAAATAGCGAAAACGCATGCAAAATTCCTATTACATTGCTTGTGCATTGCACATCTCCTTGCGGTGTGCGAATTCTGATGGCTCTGCTGGGCAGATTTTTCCTACACAGCAAACTGCACAGATTTCCTGACAAGTGGAAACAGGCCCATTTACTAGCATTGGTTATGTGAATCTGCCTGCAGAAAACCCACGCAGAGTCGCTGTAGTGGAAACGGGCCCTAAAACTTTATACCTAATTAAGTGACCCGGGTACCCTGAAAATTCAACGCGTGGATTCAGGAAAACCAGCTGACTGATAAAATATGCAGACCAACTCCTTTATTACCTTACTGTGCAACGCCTCATCAAAAATGTACCCAGAGACTAGCACTTCAAGCTATACAACCAAACTGGCTAAATCTGTGGAACTTGGCGGGTCGTGGGAAGTAGCACTCACTGAAATACTATGGCCTAAATTCACTAAGATCATGCTGGAGATAATAAGGCAAGAGGAAACTTACCTCCACATAAGAGAGTTATCTTAATTTCTTCATTCCTTAAGTTACTTCCTCTGTAGTTACTTCCTCATGCAGTTAATAAACAGCTTGTCTTTAACTCTAAGTTAACTCTTCAATCCTTAAAATAACTCCAAAGACAGAAGAGTTAACTTTAGGTTTGCCTGAGGTAAAATGTTTCCTGAATACTACATGCCTCATCACCATGGTAACAACTCTAGAAGAGTTATTAAAGACAGGAGATAAGCTTAGTGAATTGAGGCCATATATCCACATTCATGGTAAAGCTTTTGAGGGTTCCCAGGGTATTTTTCACACTGGGAAATGTGGAGAACCGTTAAGAGATTGTTAGAGCCAGGTATTGCCACCGGGACAGAAAAATGGTGCACAGCGCCAGGGGAATAAAAATGGTGCTGCAATGACTTCAATTATATAATGCGCTTTAGAATTATAAGTGTTAAAAATGGCGCATGCAGTGTGCCTTAGGGTGCATACACACACCAGACCATAGTCTTTGGAAAATGAAAGATCACTGACCAATTTTACCCCCTTCCATATAGTATGAGAGCCATACCTACAGTCTATTATATGGAGCTGAGCTCCCCATCAGATAGAAATCTTTGCAAGATGTTTCCTAGAAAAGAAAATTGCAGAGGGCTAGTGTAGGCAGTTGGGGTCAGGAGGGGGCGGGGGGGAGAGGCAGCGGGACACTGGAGGGAGTAGGCATAGGTGGAGGGTGTGTGCAATTTGCATACATTACCTTGTGCCGGGTTGCCGATCGCTCCTTCAGTTTGCTGTAGTCCTGCAGCTGGCCAATCACCATGTGGTTTCAGTCCCCGCATGGTGATTGGCTGGCTGCATGATTACAGCAAACTAACTGAAGGAGCGATCGCCGGCCGGGACAAGGTAATGTACACAAATTGCACACACCCTCCACCTATGCCTACTCCCTCTAGTGTGCCGCTGTGCCACTCCCCGCTGCCTATACTAGCCCCCTGCCTTTTTTTTAATGGTGCACCATTCCGCAATAAATCATAAAATGCTATTTACTGTTAATGTATTTACATTAAAACGGTAAATTGCATTTTAAGATGCATTTATCGGCGGAACGGTGCACCACTTTACTCCCTGCACCATTTTTAGATGTACACATTGCCACACTATTGAGGATCTTATCAAAGGAGTTAATCAGACTGGAAAAGGCAAAGCTGCCTCAAGACCAGATGAAATTGATGTAGGATAAGGCTGAAAACTGTAAACCTGTACAATTTAACCACACACTTTCAATAATAGGGCATGTATTAGGTTTACCTGTACCAACAACTGAAAAAGTTACCATCCTTACCCAGATCAAACCGGTAATTCAACCCAAAACACCAAAATACTCTACCCTGATATCAGAGCAGGATTTTATATGGTGTTTGTGTACAGATAGAACAGAACATCAGCTACTAGGGGATGCCTACATTCAATTATTGAGGACCATTGCAGTCAGGGCCGTGCCGACACAGAGGCCGACGAGGCTGGGGCCTCTGGGCGCATGTCAGCAGTCTGAGTGAGCGCAACTTGCAGGTCTGTGTTGCCTCTGGCTAGCCGCCCCCCGGTGTGTTCATGCTGCCTGCGCCCGCCGATTCACACAGCGCTGGATAGCTGCTGCCGGGGATGATGTAGCAGGAGCGGAGTGTATACAATCCGCTCTCCGCTTCCCTGTTGCCATGGTTACCGTCCGACTCCAGCGATGCTGCCAGCCCCTCTCTCGTAGAGCCAGCCAGCGTGTCTCTCTCAGTGACATCAGCAGCCTGTGGGTCCCGCCCCCTTGTGGCTGGTTAAACGTGCCTTTCAGCGTCTTGCCGTCTCCTGTCCTGTGAGTCAGGACAGGCAGTCAGCAGCTAGGAGGAGGCAGGCTGGAGACGGTGGGGTGGTGTGGTGATAGTGGATTCGGCTGTGCGAGCCGTGGCCTGTCCCCTCATAAATAAAATGTAAGTGTGTGTGTTTTGCCCCGGCCAGTACTCGCTGCATGAGAGATACTGTTGGCAAGGGGATTGTGCAGACCAGGTCCCTAGATGAGACAGGAAGCAGAAGAGTCATGTGACTGACAAGCAGTCAAGCACACACTTCACAGACGTGCAGCTCTCAGCTGATGGTTGGAGAGCAGCGCGCGGATTTTCAACTGAGAAGCCAGATAGAGCTGGCTGTAAGGGAGATGCTGAGCTGCCTGTGACATGGAGCAGCTCTGAGGGAGAGTACACTGTGTCTGTGAGGAAAGACCGAAGAAGCTGTGACAAAGCAGAGAACAAAGATAAGGAAACACCAGTGAGAGTGGAGCAGCAGGGGAAAGTGTACAGAAGCATTACAGAAGGAGAGGACAGCATTCAATTACAGAGGGAATGCAGGGGACAGATGAAGAGACTAAGCTGGGAAAAGAATGACCATTAAGAGGAAAGATTAACTCCTTGACAGAAGAGAAGACAGGCAGGAAGAAAACACTTATGGGGGAAAAGCTGTGGGCCAGAGTAAACAACAGACAAGAGGAGGCTGGTGAGATCTTAATAATGTATTGCAGTGCCAGAAATGTTTTGATTCACATGTATACTTAAAGTAAACCAGAGACATTTATTTGGCAGTATTCAATGCATTCCTGGGGCTTCCTCCAGCCCCATCGGCACAGATCGCTCCCACGCCGCTGTCCTCCGCCTTCTCCCTCTTTGGTATCTGGTCCCGTAAGTCTGTTCAGTCGCCGTCAGTTGGTGCATGCGCAGTGCGCTCCTCTGTCTCGCTCCCGTGTCTGGGAGCTTTCTGCGCCTTCACAGGTGCAGATTGCTCCCAGCCACGGGAGTGAGACAGAGGAGCGCCCTGCGCATGCACCAACTGGCTGAAGTTCCGGTCCTGTTACTGAAGAGGGAGAAGACTGAGGTGGGCAGCATGGGAGCGATCTGTGCCGATGGGGCTGGAGGAAGCCCCAGGTATGTATAAAACGCTGCCAAATACTTGTCTCTGGTTTACTTTAACCTCACCGAAGAGAAGCTAACTTATATTTAAATGTTTCTGCGTGTAATGTGATTTTTCTGAATAGGAAGTGTCACTGACTCCTCCTCAGAGGACCTCACAGTCTAATCCTACCATAGTCATAGTGTAATGCCCTACCATATTATTATTATGTATTTATACAGCACTGACATCTTCTGCAGCACTTTACAGAGTACATAGTCATGTCACTGACTGCCCTCAGAGGAGCTCACAATCGAATCCTACCATAGTAACAATCTATTGTCCTTACATAGTATTATTATTATTATTAATAATAATATGTATTTTATAGAGCATTGACATCCTTTGCAGCACTTTACAGAGTACAGGGGACTGTATAGGGGAGGGAGGGGGACCTCTATATCACTAGGTAATGCTGTTAAGAGAACCACTGGAGTAGGGTATGTGAGTGCCAAATCATGGGGTGTGTGGGCCCTAGGCTAAAATTTCTCTGGTGGGCCCCCAGTGTCCCAGTCCGACCCGGTGTGTGACAACCCCTGCTCCTTAATGCGACAAGCACAGCTCCTCTCTTTTATGCATTATATGATGGGTAATATTATATATTATAATGTGACAAGCACAGCTCCTGTCTGTCATGCATTATATGATGGATAATATTACATATTAATGTGACATGTACACCTATCAGCTACTGATTATATCCATACATGATGCATTATATGATGGATAATATTATACAGTGTGTCTGTGCACTGTCATCAATCATGTCACTCAGGTGTCTGCTATCCATGGGTTTGAACAATGCACATTATTTTGGTGTTGTCGATTCCTATTTCTTGTGGGTTTATTTGGCACCTGAAGTCTGAGGGGTGCACATTGCTTAAAGGATACATCTGACGAACATAATAAAAAATGAGATTTAATGACCTAGGGACTTCCTCCAGCCCCTGGGAGCCTGTGTGTCCCTCGGGGCAGCTCCGCTTCCAGCCTGTCTCCAGTGGTCCCGACTGTAGCAGGGCACAGCTAATCTGCTTGCTATCAAGCTCCTGTCGCCGGGAGCATTCTGCGCAGACGCAGTACTTTTCCGCCTGTGCAGAATGCTCCCGGCAAAGGGAGCTTGATAGCAAGCAGATCGGCTGGGCGCCTGCGCAGTGGATGACGACCTGCCAGTTTGGCATTTGCTACGGAGGTGACCACACTAGATGGACTGGGAGAGTAGCTGCGCCCAGGGACACACAGGCTTCCAGGGGCTGGAGCAAGCTCCAGGTCAGTACATCTGTTTCTTTTTTAATTTGTCAGATGTATCCTTTAAGTTATGTACTCACCTAACGAAAGCAGGAAGATGGATCCAGCAACAAACTTGACAAGTAATCCTTGATCCATCTGCCTGCTGCCGGGTCACATGACATTACACGACGGGCTTGATCGAGAGTTCAAGCGATCGTGGTACTTTGTGCGAAAGTCTTCAAGAATCTTAAAGAACTGATCCACTGTGTCTCTCATTTGACAATGCGCGATCGCCGTGTGGGGGGGGGGGGCGCACTTGGGCAGCTCAGCCTCTGTTGATGGTGGACCTTGTCCCGGCCCTGATTGCAGTAGAATACAGATACAGCAGACCAGACTATATACCGCTCTGCAAACACTAGTGGTGCTCATCACAGTCTCATGATCAAGAGCCTCTTTTCCAGTATTCAACAGACTGGAATCCATGATCAGACCGCGTTCAGATTCCAATCACTCAGATTCTACCCATGATCACGGGTCGGAAATCCGTGACTGGGGGAAATGGCGTCACTGGGCCAACCGGAGGCCCCAAGTGTAGGCCCTAGCAACCAATCATAGGAGGGGAGGCTATGACCTCCCCTCCTGTATATAAAGCGGCAGCCATTTCAAGAGCTCTGTCCTTGCTAGACTGAGTGGTACTGAGAGCATCTCCAGTTACATAGCAAGAGTTTTTTGTGTAAAACAGCATTGTAACTCCTTTTATTGCTCTATTACTGTATTTGATACTTGTAATTTAGCTAGCCAGCGATTAACTTAAGTTAGTTGTAGTCAGTGACGGTGTACTGTCAGTGTGCAGTTACTGTGCTGTGCGTAGTGCAGGCAGGCACGTGTTCACTGATTTTACTTCTCTATTACTTTTTTAGTTTTTTGTTTTTTCTGCTCATGGTCCCTATAAGGTCACAACGCAACATCCCACTGTAAACCTAGCCTCATGGCTTTTCAAAATATTCCCCCCCCCCAAAAAAAAACATTGCACAAAAAACTTAAAGAAAAAATCAAACAACCCATATGTACACATTTTTAGGATTAAAAAAAATCACTGGGGGAAAATTTCACTTATTCGCAAAAAAAAAAACCCAACTTGTTTACGATTTCCCTGTCCCTTCCCCTAAGCGCTTTGAGTCCTATGGGAGAAAAGCGCTATAGAAATGTTGTTGTTACAGGTGTATGTGTATTGTATTTGTAGACAGCTCTTTTCAGTACTTGCACAGTCTGCACATTTGTTTTTTCTATTGCCAGTTTAAAAAAAAAAATCAATAACTAAAGCCCTGTTTATATTCCATCTGTCTACACACACATTGAAGTAAAAAGCAGCACACTTTCCACCTTCAAATACAGTGTACAGAGAAAGTCTGCCAGGGGCCGAGGCAGGAGAGGGAATGCCATTGCCACTGCCATGTCTGGGAGTGGTCCACTGCCAGGGAGAGGGTGGTCAGCTGTAGGGGATGCAGCAGAGTGGCGTCCAGCAGCACAGCGGCCGCCGTTGGCACCCATTTTCAGCACCTTGGCTCACCATATGGCCATTCAGGACATGCAGGCAGAGGCAGTGGTGGAGAAGCAGTCCATTACTTGTTCCCAGAACTCCGATTTGACCAGCAGGCAATGCCCCCCCCCCCCCCCCCCCCCCCCCCAGAGCCAGGACAAGGTCCTCCAGCACCCAAGGCTGAGACACCAAAGTGCGCCCCTCCATCCCTCCCACCCCAGCCGTCACACACTGATTGCTATTAGACTAAGAGGCGCCACAGGGCCCACAACCTCCCCAACACCTTAATATCTAGTTATCTGGCTTGCAGTCACTGCCATGTATCCCCTTTTCTTATTTTTTTCTGCTTCAAACACAATTAGGAATGACAGCTGAATGAATTCTGCGCCCCCCCTACACTGCGCCCTGAGGCTGGAGCCTCTCCAGCCTATGCCTCGGCCCGGCCCTGCCCCCCCCACTTGTTGTGACATCCACCCCAGCAGCCAGTGGTCAGCCCTCCCTGGATGAGAGCTTTCTGCCCCTCAGTTCATTGATCATTGGGCCTGATGTGGAGGAGGTTGGTGTCACAGGAGCCCTCAGTGGCTGACCGCACTTAGCCTTCTAAACGGTGCCAGCGCACAGATCGTGCGAACTCTGGTCGCAGTCAATGCGCAGGAACCGTTAAGAATTAGCCGCAGACAACTCAGAAGGGAGCCTGTGAGACACGGGTAATTACAACGTCACCTACTGGTTCAGAGTAAACTGCCACCACCGCGGTTACTATGGGACCGTGGGGCCCACTAACTGACTGACTAATCCTGCGAATAAAACGGTTAAACACACGATATTCTGTCTAGCCAACAACAAACAAACAGTAGCGTATCTTCAGAGACCCGGGATCATTTCTGTGTGTGCTGATAAGCAGGGTAGCGAAACAGTGAATGACTTGGAGAAAGTCGTTTATTCACAGCAATATAAATAATTAATATATACAGACAATTATGAAAATCAACAATTATTAAGACAGTAATAGCCAGTATGAAAAATAAAAGGGAGAAAAATACTTATGGTTTGTGGAAATATGTCCTTTTGTGGGAAAATCGTCAAGTTCAAGCAAAACGGTTTCAAGTTCTTAGAGTTCTTTGTTGCAGAGTAAAGTTCAGCAAGATTTAGAATCCAAACAAAATGGAGGATGTCCTTTGTTTTAGCTCTGGCAATATGGCCACCACTTGTTCCTCATAGTGGCCGTGTGTCCTGAAGATGGTAAAGGGAGGAATTTCTTCCCAGGCAGCTCATTCACTTTTAATGGAGCTGAGCTCAGAGGCGGGCTTCCAGGGTCGGCCCCCCAGGCCGGACTATGGTAATCACATCTGGGCAGGGGCTTTAGCAAACTCATAATCCTGACAGGTTCCCTAGGCAGACCTGCGCGGCCGGCACACAGATAATAATTACATATTCTCGATCCCCAGAACCTACCGATTAATATATCAAACTTGGGCATGTTTGCATGCCCGGTTAAAAAACGGTGGAATTCCCAGCGTTCTGGTTAGGCTAGGGGCCCAAATTTAATATCAAAACACTCACAAGATCCGGACCAGCAGAATGATATAACTTCCACATTTCTCCGATGTATGGTACTTCTAAAACATGCATAAAGATCATAACTCTATGTTTCCCTATCCTGGCTGAATGGTTCCGCTAAGTCTGCCCCCTGCTGGGATTAGCTTCCTTGGCTCTGAAAAGACTCCTGGTTTGTTAATTAACATCTGAGTGTTACCCCTCTGGCTTCATTAGCAAGTCACAGGGCACAGGCTTCATGAAAAGAACTAGGCTAACTATTTCTCTGAAGACAGCAGAGACCCCCCAGGCTGGACTGCCTGGTGTCCACAGACATGAGATTCTGATTGGGGCAGCGCAACGACAACCAAGGCAGGAAGTCGGTTGCGGCTGCGTTTTCTGCGCACTGACGGCTCGCCCGTCAGTTGGGCTTGGGCCAGCACAAGCAGATTTTTGAGGATGAGGGGTCTGTGTCTGGGGATGTTGGAGGAAGAGGTGGTGGGGGGTCAGGAGAAAAGCTGATGGGAGGAAGAGGTGGTGGGGGGGTCAGGAGAAAAGCGGTTGATGACGAGGATGATTGGCAGGACTTTATATGCCTGAGGTCTCCAAAGGCAGCTTGGAGGATGGGGCACAGGAGTGTAGGCAATTGAATTGTCATATGTCAGGCAGGGGAAGGTCCAGCAGTGGGCATGGAAGGCAGGAGCCACAGCTCACTGCTTCAGCCGGCACCACCATCAGCAGCACCACGCAACCCCCAACCAGAGGGAAAGCCACCACACCCTCTTCACACCGTAGGGGTTTTTTTACATCCCCAATATGGAATTATTTTAATTTGTCCACCTGTTATGCAGTGTGTAACTCCTGCAAAAAAAAAACCTTGATCTGTGGGTGCAACATGGCTATGATGGGTACCTAAAGCCTCCAGACCCACCTGAGGAGCCAGCACCAGAAAGATTTTGCAGAGTTAAGAGGCTGAAGGTCCAAGAACAGGGTGGTCAGAGCAGGAGACACCCCGCGGCATTCAGGAGCAGCAGCATCCCTTCCTCATGGTCATCAAGCCGCCGCAGTACGAAAACTCATTTCTCACTGAAGTGCACCCTTGGCAGCTCATGCCACAGACATTGAGGCTGGTGAGGCCAGCCAGTCCTCATTGGCCTCCTCTGCTCCCTCAGCTTCCCATGTAGGACATTGGCAGACCCTGCTGAGCGACAGCTTTCATGGTTTGACCAAGCCTCTGTCTCCTGGCCACAGGCACATCCGGAAGCTGAATGGCTTGCTGGCCTGGGCCATGTGTTCCCAGCTCCTTCTGTACTCCCTGGTGCAAGAGGGGAGTGATATTCGTGTGCTGCTCCAGTTTGGGAGCAGTTTTGGGAGCCGCTAGCTGTCCCTTATCGTGCACTGGGTGACATTGGTGGTAGGGAGTGAGAAGAAAGCAACAGCAGCTGGCATAGTAGCAGCAAGCCAGTTGGTGGTGCCATCAGTTCACGTGGGATCAGGGGGGATGCAGCAGGCTCCTTTGATCTCATATTTATTTTTATTTTATTTTTTTCTACACCCCACAAGCAATCAAGCCCACCTCAGCAGAAGCGAAAAGCCTCACCACTGCCAAGCTCTGCTGAAATTTCTCAGCCTGGGGAAGGATAAGCTTACTCGACCATATCCCCCTGTTTGGCCCACGTTCTCAATTGGTGGTGCAGCGCTTCCTGTGCACCTAGCCGGAGGTGGACCAGCTGCGCAGAAGCTGATGCACCATTTCCAATGCTCTGCCTCTGCAATGCTGGCCAACCTACAGCAGCATGAGGGCCTGCCATCACACCACTTGATCATAGATGTCCCAACTGGAACTCAACCCTGGCCATGTTGGAGTGGCTGCGCCAGCACAGGATGGCTGTCACCAGGTACAACTGTAAGGAAACCGTCTCCGGCTCCACCAACCTGCAGCTGATCTCCTCAGCTGAGTGGACACATGCAGCAACTGTGCCTGGTCTTGGCTCCCTTCCTGCATGGAACCAAGATGGTGAGCCAGGAGCGGGCATCCGTTTGAATGGGTTTGCCTGCTGGACAGGGCAGTGTATGATCTGATGGAACAGGGAGAGGCAGCCCTGACCCATCTGGATCAGGAGCAGTTGGCAGCACAGTCCACCTCCACAGGACAACGACTTTTAGGCAGTGGAGTTGGAGGTCCTTAACCTGGATGCTGAGGGGGAGCAGTAGATCACTGCTGCCGTTGTGCGTGGGTGGCGGTTTCAGGAGGACATGGTGCGGGAAGAGGACAGGCATGTTGTCTCAGGGAGGGATGAAGATGTGTCTGCCAATGCTGGCCTCTTCCCCATGGGTGTGCACATGTTGCGCTGCCTTTTCAGGGACCCCCAGGTGACCCAGATGCATGCAAGGGAGGACACCTGGATCACCTTGATCCGGGACCTGAATCTGAAGGGGAAGCTGGGACAGTTCATGTCACCATCCACCACTGAGCGCCGCACAAGGGATTGCAGGGGGCCCTTGTGCACAGACTTCAGGAAGCCTTCCCCCCCCCCCCCCCCCAGCCTTCCACCCCCACTGTTGCTATTCTGCCAACCCAGCAACAGGTGCCTGTGGCCACCAGCATCCGGCACACCGGAGACCTGCTGAGCCTAAGAGCTTGTATGCAGTGTAGCTGCCCAGATCAGAGGTGCCAGCCATAGCATCCTCCAACCAGCAGCGACTTTCCAGCATGGTGTCTGACTTCATGGGGTCATTCAGCGGGCTGGACATAGACAGCCCCATGGAGCACTGGGTCAAGAGACTGGAGATCTGGAGTGAGCTTACCCAGTATGCCCTAGAAGTCCTGTCCTGCACCCCTACCACTGTCCTATCCGAAAGATGCTTTAGTGCGGCCGATGGTGTGGTCACCAATAAACACTCTGAGCTGTTCAATGACTGTGTCAAAAACCCTGAGCGGTTCTTGCCTTTTTCATGATTGCTAACTCAGTAAAGGACCAGCCTTTATAGTGTTGCTATCATATAAATCCGGCATAGCGGGGTCTGAACCCTCTATAACAGTAATTATAGATTGACGGTATACCTTGAAATGAATCAGAGCACTCAGTATATGATTTTATATAAAAAATTGTATTTGCTTATCATACAGCATATATACAAAATATGAACAGTTCCAAGTAGTGTTTCCTTCTAACAGTATTCCATCTTATCAAGGCTTTATAGCCATGCGATCATCAATCTTCTAAGTACATTCAAAAAAGAATATAACAGTTGTGTTATGTAGAATAAGATCAAAAATAGTCTCATCTGTGTCAATAGCTGTGTATATAATAGCTGTGTAAAACTTGTAGTAATCTTCTAGAAATAGCATAAAAAATAGCTTCTAAAAAAAACTTCTTGCTAACATCTTAACAAAACTTAATGCTGAACAATTAATAAAGTAAATCACCAGAATATTAAGCATATTACCCCTTCTCTGTCATCTCTTCAGCATCTAGAACCACTTGTGGAAAGGTAGCTTCTGCCTCATGTCTTCTCAGGAGATTGTTGGGCTTCTGCAAACTATGAGCTTTCAGCCCCTACTTTTATAGGGATAGGAAGCAATATGGCTGCCTAATCTGGAATTTCCCTGGATCCCAGGTTCTGATTGGCTAAAACTTAGTGCGTCAAACGCTATCTGTTTTGAATACCTAAATCACAATATTGTTTATAAATTCTTAATTACCTTATCTTGTGGGAATTAACATTATTTACAGTGCTTGACATTTGATATAGGGTCATTTCTGACGCAGTTAATTAAAAATGGACGTCACCAGCCATCTTGTCTGCTGGCTGCCCCAGACATTGAGACTAAACAATGTCATTCATGACGCATTTCTGATAATATCCCCTTCTGCTAATTAGTTTTTGGAATGTGTCTGTACTTTCCCAGGTCAGGTTGACACCAACACAGACCTGTAAGAACCTTCAGCAATGTAAGGCTTATTGAAGCATACAGGGCTTCTAATATACTTATTTAAATATAAAGCTTATTATATAATTCTTCTTAAAACAATGACTCATATAAGAAATAATTGCATATTAAATCTTAATATAAAATCATGTTTTATATATTTGTCTTTCAGGTGAATAAATCTATCATTTCAACCGGCAGAGGTAAGCATTTCAGAACATAACAATCTATTCAGAATTATAAAACTATGAAACTGCCAGGTGGCATCATTGAATCTTCTTTAACTAATTCGAAAACCTCTTATTATTTTAGATCTTTCATATTTTGACTTTCTCTAGCTGGGAAATTTTTCCTTGCTGGCTGTAACGACCTTGTACTAGAACACGTCAACTCTCTAGAATCCTAACAATCTCACGAGAATGTTTTACTGTCTCAAACCACCAGTTTTTAAATATATTTCATAGATAGATAGATAGATATATAAAGAGAGAGAATAACTATTGCTTTCTTTAGGACTGTATTGATCATTAATATTTTTATATATACATACACATGACAGCTTTTCCTGCATAAATAAAACCGCTAGAATTCTGACAACTGAATAAACTCACCTTCCTCAAAATTAAACCAGGCTTGGGTGGGAAGCAATTTCCTGGCCCCTGCTGTTGGTGACGGGGACATGAAGTGGCCGGGAATTTCAATAATGCCTGCCTTTCCAACGCAAGTTAGAACCTACTCCTAATTGTTGTTTGTTTTAGAGAGGTTAGAAGGCGGCCGGTCAGATTTATAAATAAGTTTACACTTTATCTGGTAGAGACAACAGCAACCATGAAAAAGGTGGGGTCCTACCTTAAAGTCGTCCCCTTAAGGCAAGTACTACTCCTATTTGGCCTGGTTCATTTAATCTTTTGCTGTGGTGCCACCCGGCATGTCTCCTGGCCTCATATGCTGCTGCTGCTCCTGCTGCAGCATTTCCCTACTGTGTTCCCACCACCAGGGTCCATGGATGCTTATATTTTTGGCCAGAATTATGCTGTAATACCACCAGTGAGGTGCCATGGTCTTCTGTGCTGCTGCTGAGTGCTTAGTCCCCCTCCTGCTGCCGCTGATGTATTTCTCTACTAAAGTCTGTATCCACCGCCAGGGTTCATGGATGCTTTCATATTTGGGTGACATTTTTTCATGCTGAGTTACAACCAATTCGGTGCCATGCCCTTCTGTGCTACTGCTGAGGACACACCTTAGTCCTCCCCCTGCTGCTGCCATTGATGTATTTCCCTACTACAGTCTGTGATCCTACCGCCAGGGAGCACTGCCTAGTTTGCCACCACACCTTACTACTCCTGCTTATGGGAATTACATAGCTAGCTCCCAGGGGTGTAAGAGAGCCTACTGGCGGTTCCACCCGGCTCACCAATTTGCCCAGTGCCCCTTTTTGATGTACATCCTAGAAGAGAACACCGCAGGCTGAAGAATAGTTGTTTGTATTCATGTCCAGCAGAGGTTTGTGAAGATTGTTGTTTCCTTCCTCAGACTAAACTGGCAAGAAGACCCCCCCCCCCCCCCCCCTTCCTGTTTGAATCGGCCTTTGGAACTCTGGATCTTATGGGTATGCAGAATATTGTGCAGGAAAGAGCCTACAAAGAAACACTGAAACGGTGAGTGTTGAAGGACCTACTAAAATAAAAATACATTTTAAATCTGAGCCCAGGTGGTGGTTTTTTTTATTTTTATTTTTTTTTTTTTTTTTTTGAGACTCAAGTCCTAAAATTCCACTTTTTTATTCAATAGTTATCTCTTGCAATATCGGAATGGGTAAACCGCTTTCCCTGTGGCAGAATGATGTTTAAAACCCCCGAATCCCCTGGGGGAAAAAGGTGGGGAACGGTTCCTAGTAGCGGCAGAGCTTAGGGCTGTAGCTCTGCCTCTACTTGTGTCTATCGCTCCCCGCCCCTCTGTCTTCTTTCACTGAGAGATGGTGATCAGCGGTGATTGATGATGGAGGCAGAGCTACAGTTCTAAGCTCTGCCTCCCCAGTCAGCAAAATCCACGACTTTGAAAGTCATGGATTTTTGCCCCGGTATTTGGAGGGGGGGTTAAACACAGCATTCTGGTTCTTAGCTATTCTGATATTGCAGAAGAGAAATATTCAATAAAAAGGAATTTTAGGAGGCTTCAGAGTCTTTCACAGCCAGCATAGGCCACTCTTAGGGATGAAAAATGCCATTAAGCCTTCCACTCAGGACAACACCCCACCCATGAACTGTTTAAAGGGTACCAGAGATGAACCCTAGATGACAAAATAAAAAATGTTATACATACCTGGGGCTTCCTCCAGCCCCATACGCGCTGATCGATCCACCGCTGCCCGCATCTACGAGAACTAGCTCCTGTCGCTGACGTCATCGGAGCCGGGCTACGCAGGAGAAGTGCGCCCTCTACGTATCTCTCCATACACTGCTGCAGAGATGCACAAAGAGCGCACTTCTACTATGCGTAGACTGGCTCCGACTGACGGAACAGCGCGGAGATGTTTCTCATAGCAGCGGGCAGAGGACGGCGGCATGGGATCGATCAGCGCGTATGGAGCTGGAGGAAGCCCCAGGTATGTATAAAATCATTTTTTTTTTTTTTTTTTTTTTTTTTCAGCTCTGGTTCCTTTTTAAGAGAATAGTTTTGTATTCAAGTCCAGCCGAGGTTTGTGGAGATTCTGGGGTTCATTGTCTTTCCTTCCTCCTCAGACTACAGCTTTGCTGATTCCAGTGGGGCCTTTCCAGCATCAATGACGGTATTGGAGGACATTGCCAGGCAGAAGTCAGAAGAGCCATTAGAGACATTGGTGGAAGCGGTGAGTGCTGTAGCATCTACTGAAGAAACACCAGGGCCTGACTGGGAATGGCCAGCAGAGGCCGCTCTTAGAGCTGGGGCACACTAGAAATGACAAATGCAATCGCTTAGCTCTTGTCCCAGGAAAACACCCTGATACTAGTCTCCTCCCCCATCTGTGGGCAGGAAGCTAGATTAGCATAACATTTACATTTTTATTAGAAAATATATATTCTAAGGAGTATTAAAGATTTATGCTAATCTCGCTTCCTGTCCAAAGATTGGGAAGGAGAAGAGTATTGGGGGAGCTGTCCTGAGGACTAGTGTTGGGCGAACATCTAGATGTTCGGGTTCGGGCCGAACAGGCCGAACATGGCCGCGATGTTCGGGTGTTCGACCCGAACTCCGAACATAATGGAAGTCAATGGGGACCCGAACTTTCGTGCTTTGTAAAGCTTCCTTACATGCTACATACCCCAAATTTGCAGGGTATGTGCACCTTGGGAGTGGGTACAAGGGGGAAAAAAAATATTTGAAAAAGAGCTTATAGTTTTTGAGAAAATTGATTGTAAAGTTTCAAAGGAAAAACTGTCTTTTAAATGTGGAAAATGTCATGTTTCTTTGCACAGGTAACATGCTTTTTGTCGCCATGCAGTCATAAGTGTAATACAGAGAAGAGGTTCCAGGAAAAGGGACCGGTAACGCTAACCCAGCACCAGCAGCAGTACACGTGATGGAACAGGAGGAGGCGCAGGAGGAGAAGGCCACGCTTTGTGAGACACAACAACCCAGGCCTTGCATGAGGACAAAAAGCGTGCGGATATAGCAGCAATGCTTTTTGTCGCCATGCAGTCATAAATGTAATAAAGATGAGAGGTTAAATAAACAGGGACCGGAAACGCTAAACCATCCCAGATGTTCATTGGTCATGTTACTTGGTTGGGGTCCTGGAGTGTTGCGTAGTCGTTTCCAATCCAGGATTGATTCATTTTAATTTGAGTCAGACGGTCTGCATTTTCTGTGGAGAGGCGGATACGCCGATCTGTGACGATGCCTCCGGCAGCACTGAAACAGCGTTCCGACATAACGCTGGCTGCCGGGCAAGCCAGCACCTCTATTGCGTACATTGCCAGTTCGTGCCAGGTGTCTAGCTTCATGCCTGGTTTCAGGTCCAGCGGTGCCTGCCAGCCACAAATCCGTCTGTTCCTTTATTCCCCTCCAAATTTCCTCCCCTGTGTGCTGCTTATCCCCAAGGCAGATCAGCTTCAGCAACGCTTGCTGACGCATGCCAACAGCTGTGCTGCACTGCTTCCACGATCCTACTGCTGCTGGGTTAGCGTTTCCGGATGAGGTACAGCTTTGAGATGTGTTGGAGGAGAAGGAGTCAGAGGTAGGTGCTGCTGTTATCCAGTAGGAGGGACGGCGGTGCAGCTGTTTGTGGCGTGGGCAACACCCGCGCCGTAGCAGGTGAGGAATCGCTGCCAGGCTCCACAAGGTTCACCCAGTGCGCGGTAAGGGAGATGTATCGACCCTGGCCGAACGCACTCGTCCAGGTGTCAGTGGTGAGGTGAACCTTGCAGGCAACGGCATTCTTAAAGCTTCGGGTTATTTTGCTGACCACGTGCTCATGCAACTCAGGCACTGCAGAGTGCTCAAAGTGGTAGCGGCTGGGAACCACGTAACGTGGGATGGCCACTGACATCATGCCCTTGAAGCTGTTTGTCTCCACTCTCCACCACTCGATATGGCAGCATTTCGCAGGCCAGAAGCTTGGCTATGCTGGCTGCCTGTTACTGCCACGGCCCGGGGGTCATTTGCTGGCAATTTCCTCTTGCGCTCAAACATCTCCGAGACAGACAACTCAACCGTAGGGCTGCACACCGAAGGGCTGTTGGTTGTTGTGTTGAACACTGGGAGACCTCAAGAGCACTAGTCCGGAAAGTGACAGTGACAGTGTCAGCGTCGTCTGATGTTTGTGAATGTTGTGAACCACGCAATGGCTGGCCTACTGCTGCTGCTGAGGCGGGTCTGGTGGTGAGTCTGGTGAACCCAAGGGAGGCAGTGTTGCTGGTGGTACCCTGTCCTGCCGCGTTTGCCCACAGAGTGGGATGTTTGGATAGAATGTGGCGGCTCATGCTGGTGGTGGAGAGGTTGTTAATACTTTTCCCCCTGCTCAGGCGGGTCTTGCACACCTTGAAAATCGCCATGGTAACATCCTCAGTGCAGTCTTCAAAGAAAGCCCAGACTTTGGAGCACCTGCCTTGCTGGCGATTTCTGTTTGCGCCTCTTTTGCCTCTCACTTGAACTTCCACGCTTGCGGTGCCTGAAATTGCGCGCCGCCTAAGTTGTGGCACAAGGCGAACTCGTGCAGCAGTGGGTTCCCCAACAGACATCTGTGGCTGTGCTGCTGCTACGACGGCGATGTTCTCGTTCACAAACAAAATCTGGGTCTATGTCCACATTGTCCATACCCTCCTCTTCCATCTCCTGAAACTCGTCATATGTCATTGTGGGGGGCCGCCGCCGTGGAGTAGAGCTCCCCAGAACAACCTCTGCGCAGCTCACTCCAACGTCGTCTGGTTATCTGGCAGTTGTGTGCGTGGTGTCGCTGCCGGTTGTGTCAGCTTTGTGCCCACTGGCTCCTTGTAACTGGCTGAGGACTCGGACCTCGTGCGTGATGTGCTGGTGCTGCTTAACCCACTGCTGGACGCTTGAGAGGTCATCCAAGTAATTATCTGGTCCTGTTTTGGATCTGTGAGAGTGGTTGTCCTGGACAACATGGGCGGTATTGAGTGGGTTTTCTTGGGTGCTCCCCTGTGGCCTGTACGTGAACCGTCAGGGGAAACACCTCTTCCCTTGCCCCTCCCTCTTTCACCGGATTTCTCCCTCATTTCACTTATCCTTAAAGTACACGCTGACTGGCAGCAGTACAGTGGCAGTACAGAAATGCTATACAGTGGTGGGTAAGCGGTGTACCACTATTGCCAGCAGCGACACAGAGCACAATGCTATACAGTGGCGGGTGAGCGGTGTACTACTGTTCCCAGCAGACCCAGAGTGGCAGTAAACACAATGCTATATAGTGTGGCTGAGCCGTGTACACAGTGGCATTAAACACAATGCTATATAGTCTGCTATATAGTCACCCCGAACGGGGTGATGTTCTGCAGAACCCGAACAGTGGCAAACACTGTTCGCCCAACACTACTGGGAACGCAGATTTTAGTACCTAAACACACGATACAACATGTTTTCTGGGGTCGGACTCTGAGGCACATACAGATGGTCCCGATCATCATCCTCATCATACAACTCTTCTCCTGAGTCTGACCCACCCACCACCTCTGCCACCCCAACATCCCCAGACACAGACCCCTCATCGTCCTCAACATTAACTTGGGATGCTGCTGGCCTGAGCCAGACCTCCTCCTCCACATCAGGCCCCATCATCTCCTCAATGGCAGCCCTCAATCGCTCTGGCGATGGACACAACGTTCTCCTCCGGGGAGGGCTGCTGCTGACCACTGGCTGCTGGGGTGGATGTTATAGCTTGTGTGGGGCGTTGGCTGTTGCTGTTGTTGGGAGTGCTGCTCACAGCGGAGGTCTCTGGGGAACTCATGTTGAGCTCATATAGTGGTTGACGGTGAGTGGAGTATTACTGATCCCAGCAATATACACACTGACTGGCAGAGTACGCAATGCTATATAGTGTGGCTGAGCGGTGTACACAGAGTGGCAGTAAACACAATGCTTATATAGTGTGGCTGAGCGAGCGGTGTACTACTGTTCCCAGCAGAATCAGAGTGTCAGTAAACAATGGTATATAGTCTGGCTGAGCGGTGTACACAGAGTGTCAGTAAACACAATGCTATATATAGCGTGGCTGGCTGAGCGAGGTGCACACAGTGGCAGTACACACAATGCTATATATATATAGTCTAGCTGAGCGGTGTACAGAGTGTCAGTAAACACAATGCTATATATAGCGTGGCTGGCTGAGCGAGGTGCACACAGTGGCAGTACACACAATGCTATATATAGTCTGGCTGAGCGGTGTACAGAGTGTCAGTAAACACAATGCTATATATAGCGTGGCTGGCTGAGCGAGGTGCACACAGTGGCAGTACACACAATGCTATATATAGTCTGGCTGAGCGGTGTACAGAGTGTCAGAAAAAACAATGCTATATATAGCGTGGCTGGCTGAGCGAGGTGCACACAGTGGCAGTACACACAATGCTATATATAGTCTGGCTGAGCGGTGTACACAGTGTCAGAAAAAACAATGCTATATATAGCGTGGCTGAGCGAGGTGCACACAGTGGCAGTACACACAATGCTAAATATAGTCTGTCAGTAAACACAATGCTATATATAGCGTGGCTGGCTGAGCGAGGTGCACACAGTGGCAGTACACACAATGCTATATATAGTCTGGCTGAGCGGTGTACACAGTGTCAGAAAAAACAATGCTATATATAGCGTGGCTGAGCGAGGTGCACACAGTGGCAGTACACACAATGCTATATATAGTCTGGCTGAGCGGTGTACACAGAGTGTCAGTAAACACAATGCTATATATAGCGTGGCTGAGCGAGGTACAGTGGCAGTAAACAATGCTATATATAGTCTGGCTGAGCGAGCGGTGTACTACTGTTCCCAGCAGCGACACACAATGACTGGGGGGGACCCTGGCTAGCGTGGCTGGAGCGCGAACTACCCTGCCTGCCTACCCAAAGCTAAACCCACAGACAAATGGCAGAGATATGACGTGGTTCGGGTATTTATTTACCCGAACCACGTGACCGTTCGGCCAATCAGAGCGCGTTCGGGTCCGAACCACGTGACCCGTTCGGCCAATCACAGCGCTAGCCGAATGTTCGGGGAACGTTCGGCCATGCGCTCTTAGTTCGGCCATGCGGCCGAACGGTTTGGCCGAGCCCCGTCAGGTGTTCGGCCGAACTCGAACATCACCCGAACAGGGTGATGTTCTGCAGAACCCGAACAGTGGCGAACACTGTTCGCCCAACACTACTGAGGACCTCCTGGAAAACATGTTCCTGTAAGTAATTGTGGTCTTTATTTTTGCAGCATTTTCCACATCAATTTCTGGTGCTTTGTAAAGCACTTTTGAAATGACTGCCAGTTATTTGTACAGCAATTGTGATTTCCTTTTTTGTTTTGTGTGGTTCTGGGTTGAAAAGAGATATAGATGCCCATATCTGGGGCTTCCTCCTGCCCCATGGGCACAGATTGCTGCCACACTGCCTGTAGCTCCGGTTCCTGCAAATTCCTCCAGTCGCAGCTATTTACATACCTCTCAGCAGCTGCTGGAGAGATACTTAAAGGGCGCACTTCCTCTTGTGCAGACTGGATGAAGTAACAGGACCCAATACCGGAGCTACAGGCAGCGGAGGACGGTGGCGTAGGAGCAATCCATGCCCATAAGTGATCCCGCTTATTAAGATGAATGAGGCATGGATCCCGGAGGGTTACTGCATGCAGGAAGACTTGTGACTCAGTCTCCACACAGCTGTCCACCACCAACTAGGGTCCAAGAAACAATGGTTTTAAAAAATTCCTACAGGTAAATCCTGAAATATTAAGGCTGCTGCTACAAAACGTCATTTTTCTGGCATGTGACTGTACATTCCTAATGTTTCTGGCCTCTGGTGCTACACTGTGGCTGCAACAGCCAAAAAAAACATGTACATGAGTCCATTCCCCTTCGTGATTGGTGCCTTGTCATGGTGAAGGGGCTTGCATATCTCAGTGAAGCAATGACCTATATGAGTGAGTGTGTTGGCACACCAAAGTAAAGATCATTGTTGACAGACCAAATTTGATCAGCTGGATAAGTTTTGGCAAAACTACACTAAAATGGGAATGGTTGGGGATATTAACTTCCTGTTTGTGGCACATTAGTATATGTGAGGGGGGGAAACTTTTAAGATGGGTGGTGACCATGGCGACCATTTTGAAGCTGGCCATTTTGAATCTAACTTTAGGGTTTTTTTTCAATAGGAAGAGGGTCATGTGACACATCAAACTTCTTGGGAATTTCACAAGAAAAACAATGGTGTGCTTGGTTTTAACATAACTTAAAAGGTGTTCAATGTGTTCATGAAAGAATTAAGTGGTGAGAGGTCCTGGGCCCACCCTTACTTCCCTCTGGCTATTGCTTGGGGGCCCCAGCCAGTGAGACTGGGGCCCCAGCTGTCATGCGAACCAGTGCACCCGTGTGTCAGCTGTATACAGCATACCGCCCACAGTGCACCCGTGTCAGCTGTATACAGCATACCGCCCACAGTGCACCCGTGTCATATACAGCATACCGCCCACTGTGCACCCGTGTCATATACAGCATGCCGTCCACAGTGCACCCGTGTGTCATATACAGCCTACCGCCCACAGTGCACCCGTGTGTCATATACAGCCTACCGCCCACAGTGCACCCGTGTGTCATATACAGCCTGCCGCCCACAGTGCACCCGTGTGTCATATACAGCCTGCCGCCCACAGTGCACCCGTGTGTCATATACAGCCTGCCGCCCACAGTGCACCCGTGTGTCATATACAGCCTACCGCCCACAGTGCACCCGTGTGTCATATACAGCCTACCGCCCACAGTGCACCCGTGTGTCATATACAGCCTACCGCCCACAGTGCACCCGTGTGTCATATACAGCCTACCGCCCACAGTGCACCCGTGTGTCATATACAGCCTACCGCTCACAGTGCACCCGTGTGTCAGCCGTATACAGCCTACCGTTTACAGTGCACCAGTGTGTCAGCCGTATACAGCCTACCGCCCACAGTGCACCCGTGTGTCAGCCGTATACAGCCTACCGTTTACAGTGCACCCGTGTGTCAGCTGTATACAGCCTACTGCCCAGTGCACCCGTGTGTCAGCTTGTTGGATATGGTTTCTATGTTGGCATAGGTGTGAAACAGGGTGAAACCATCCCAAAGGAATGCTGAATGTAAAAACAGCTGGTGGTGTTTACAGAAACTAAAGTGAGATCCTGTTCAGCAAATCCCCATCTGACACTATGCATTACCCTTGGGAACAGAAACAATCAGAGCTGGTCTAGCGACTAAATAGCCAGTGAAACTGGTGTTCTCCTATCTCAAAGTATGGGACCCTTGGATGCTAAAGCCATAAAAACCGAGGGGACAATGGAATTTCATGGGAACAGTCTTATCAGATGAACAATAGCTAAATAGTTTCTATTTGTCTCTATGATGCCTGAGAAAGTTTCTATGAAAGGAAGGGTCATCTTACAGATCCAAACACCTGTATGATCAGAGTGCCCCCTGTGTCTTGCAGCCAACATCACCGGACTTCATGAGTGAGGTTATCATGCCATCTAGAGGTCCAAAGAAGTCATAAATGGCAAGGACAGGGGGGAGGGGAATGACACCTGAGCTTGAGGTGGTCATGTAGGGGTGTATGTGAATGAATTTCTTGGCTTTTTAAGACTGAGAAAGGGACTCCATGAGAGAGAGCTTCCATAACATCCCAGAAGAAAAGCTTCCATAAGGTTCTATGAGATTCCACCAGCAGGAGCATAGAGCGACCTCAGACTCCACCAAGCCTCCATTTTGATGTTAGAAGTAGTCATCTTGCTTAAAATTTAGTACCTGCATTTATACCCAAATTAGTCAGAGTAGAAGACTAGAGGAGCGAACCCTAACTTGTAATTTGATTCTACTTTGTTATACTTTTTAATTTGGAAAAACAAATGGCGTTACTGCAACAAGACTGTTATTTACAAAAGTAGAACTGGGAAACCAAGTAGCAGATACATCAGAATGTTGATTCTGCCAATTGACCAGACAATTAAAGTATCGATCCATTTTGTGCATGGTTTATCTGAAATGATCATATTTATACTTTTAATCAAGTTGATGCCACTGAGGGATGATTTTTGATGGTTTCCTTTCCGATCGTGGTTATCAAATCGGAATGTTGATTGTTTGCTAAAATGACAGATAGTGGGCACCTCAAGTCATCAGTACAGCAAGTTGTGCAAGTTACCATGAGATAACCATAAAGAAATCTAGGGATTATTGTGTTCACTTTGGGAAGTTTTCTGCATCAGATTGTTAGACTAATGGTGTCCAATAACAGTAACATTTTCTCAGATGATAGAATGTCCAATACTATAATAGCAATTGAAAGGAAAAGATCAGAAATCTGGGTCATAAATAGGATAAAAAATTACTACTAATGCGATCATTTTACAATAGAAGGTAGATCAGCACATCAGCAAGCTGCCTCAGATGCCTAGAAACGCACCATGTACCCAAAATAGGAGCTGTGCATATACATTAACAGTAAATGCAGAACTACAGTGGGATGCTAAAGTTTGGGCAACCTTGTTAATGGTCATGATCATCCTGTATAAATCACTGTCTCCTATATGATATACAGGATCTTCTCAATAAATTAGCATATTGTGATAATGTTCATTATTTTCTGTAATGTACTGATAAACATTAGACTTTCATATATTTTAGATTCATTACACACAAGTGAAGTAGTTCAAGCCTTTTATTGTTTTAATATTGATGATTTTGGCATACAGCTCATGAGAACCCAAATTTCCTATCTCAAAAATTAGCATATTTCATCCGATCAATAAAAAAATAAGTGTTTTTAAAACAAAAAAAGTCAACCTTCAAATTATGTTCAGTTATGCACTCAATACTTGGTCGGAAACCCTTTTGCAGAAATGACTGCTTCAATGCAGCGTGGCATGGAGGCAATCAGCCTGTGGCACTGCTCAGGTGTTATGGAGGCCCAGGTTGCTTAGATAGTGGCCTTAAGCTCATCCAGAGTGTTGGGTCTTGCGTCTCTCAACTTTCTCTTCACAATATCCCACAGATTCTCTATGGGGTTCAGGTCAGGAGAGTTGGCAGGCCAATTGAGCACAGTAATACCATGGTCAGTAAACCATTTACCGGTGGTTTTGGCACTGTGAGCAGGTGCCAGGTCGTGCTGAAAAATAAAATCTTCATCTCCATAAAGCTTTTCAGCAGATGAAAGCATGAAGTGCTCCAAAATCTCCTGATAGCTAGCTGCATTGACCCTGCCCTTGATAAAACACAGTGGACCAACACCAGCAGCTGACATGGCACCCCAGACCATCACTGACTGTGGATACTTGACACTGGACTTCCGGCATTTTGGCTTTTCCCTCTCCCCAGTCTTCCTCCAGACTCTGGCACCTTGATTTCCGAATGACATGTAAAAGTTGCTTTCATCCGAAAAAAGTACTTTGGACCACTGAGCAACAGTCCAGTGCTGCTTCTCTGTAGCCCAGGTCAGGTGCTTCTGCCACTGTTTCTGGTTCAAAAGTGGGTTCATGCTTCCATCTGCTGAAAAGCTTTATAGAGATGACGATTTCATTTTTCAGCATGACCTGGCACCTGCTCACAGTGCCCAAACCACTGGTAAATGGTTTACTGACCATGGTATTACTGTGCTCAATTGGCCTGCCAACTCTCCTGCCCTGAACCCCATAGAGAATCTGTGGGATATTGTGAAGAGAGAGTTGAGAGACGCAAGACCCAACACTCTGGATGAGCTTAAGGCTGCTATGGAAGCATCCTGGGCCTCCATAACACCTGAGCAGTGCCACAGGCTGATTGCCTCCATGCCAGGCCGCATGAAGCAGTCATTTCTGCAAAAGGATTCCCGACCAAGTATTGAGTGCATAACTGAACATCATTATTTGAAGGTTGACTTTTTTTTTTGTTTTAAAAACACTTTTCTTTTATTGGTCGGATGAAATATGCTAATTTTTTGAGATAGGAAATTTGGGTTTTCATAAGCTGTATGCCAAAATCATCAATATTAAAACAATAAAAGGCTTGAACTACTTCAGTTGTGTGTATTTGAATCTAACATATATGAAAGTCTAATGTTTATCAGTACATTACAGAAAATAATGAACTTTATCACAATATGCTATTTTTTTGAGAAGATCCTGTATTTAACTGACATTTTTTATCATAACCACCACGCAGTGGTATTTGAGAAGTGAAATGAAGTTTATTGGATTTACAGAAAGTGCGCAATAATTGTTTAAATTTAAATGGGTGCATAAATTTGTATTGATTCCAAAACCTTTAGAACTAATTATTGGAACTCAAATTGGCTTGGTAAGCTTAGTGACCCCTGACCTACATACACAGGTGAATCCAATTATGAGAGAGTATTTAAGGGTGTCAATTGTAAGTTTCCCTCTTCTAAATTTCTCTGAAAAGTAGCAACATTGGGGTCTCAAAACAACTCAACTTGACCTGAAGACAAAGATTATTCACCATCACGGTTGTGGGGGAAGGATACAGAAAGCTGTTTCAGAGATTTCAGCTGTATGTTTCCACAGTTAGCAACATATTAAGGAAATGGAAGACCACAGGCTCAGTTCAAGTTAAGGCTTAAAGTGGCAGACCAAGAAAAATCTTGGATAAACAGAAGTGACAAATGGTGAGAACAGTCAGTCAACCCACAGTCCAGCACAAACTACCTACAACCTCATCTTGCTGTAGATGGAGTCACTGCATCGTTACACCATTCTGCACACGTTACACAAGGAGATGATGTAAGAGAGTCATGCAGAGGAAGCATTTTTTCAGCCCACAGTGCAAACAGCTGCTTGAGGTATGCGAAAGCACATTGGGACAAGCCGGCTTCCTTTCGGAATAAGGTGCTGTGGACTGATGAAAGTAAAATTGGGTTATTTGGGCATAGCAAGGAGCATTATGCATGGAGGAAAAACAGCATTCCAAGAGAAACATCTGCTACCTACAGAAAAATATGGTAGTGGTTCCATCATGCTGTGGGGCTGGGTGGCCAGTGCAGGGACTGGAAATCTTGTCAAAGTTGAGGGACGCAAGGATTTCACTCAGTATCAGCAGATTCTGGAGACCAATGTCCAGGAATCAGTGACAAAGTTGACGCCACACCGGGGCTGGATCTGCCAACAAGACAACGGCCCTAAACACTGCTCAAAATCCACTAAGGCATTCATGCAGAGGAACAAGTACAACATTCTGGAATGGCCATCTCAGTCCCCAGACCTGAATATAATTGAACATCTGTGGTGAGTTAGAGAGATGTCCATGCTCGGAAGCCATCAACCCTGAATGAACTAGAGGTTTTATAAAGATGAAGGTATTTTGGACCATTCCAACAGAATCCAGACTCTAATTAGAACCTACAGGAAGCATTTAGAGGCTGTAATTTCTGAAAAAGGAGGATCTGCTAAATATTGCTTTAAATTCTTTTTTGTGGTGCCCAAATTTATGCACCTGTCTAATTTTATTTAAAGAGAGTCTGAAGCGAGAATAAATCTCGCTTCAGACCTCAGCAGGGGCATGTGTGCCCCTGCTAAAAGGCCGCTATCCCGCGGCTTAACGGGGGTCCCTTCACCCCCAAATCCCCTTTGTGCAGCCGGGGAGCGCTACCACATTGGGGCAGGGCTAACTGCCGCAGCCCTGCCTCATGCGCGTCTATCAGACGCGTACCTCCGCCTCTCCCCCGCCCCTCTCAGTCTTCCTTCACTGAGGGGCGGGGGAGAGGCGGCGATGCGCGTCTAATAGATGCGACTAGAGGCAGGGCTGCAGCCGTTAGCCCTGCCTCCAGGAAGAGAAAATTTCACGACTAAGTCTACGACCAAGTTGTTTGGGGGTGAAGGGACCCCCGTTTAGCGGCGTTTTAGCAGGGGCACACATACCCCTGCTAACTATGAGCTCTGAAGCGAGATTTATTCTCGCTTCAGAGTCTCTTTAAACTATTATTGCACGCTTTCTGTAAATCCAATAAACATCCTTTCACTTCTCAAATATCACTGGGTGTCTCTTATATGATATATTTAACTGACTTTTTTTTTTTTTTTTTGTTACAACCAACGATTTACACAGGAAAATCATGCCGATAACCAAGGTTGCCCAAACTTTCGCATCCTACTGTATTGATGGGAGCAGCTGGTTGAAAAATACTTAAAGAAAACCTGAACTGAAAATTAAAAGTCAAAATAAGCATACACAAGTCATACTTACCTTCCATGTAGTCTACTCCTCAGTGTCTTTCTCCTGTCCCGCGTCCGGTTTGTTCACTGTGATCAAGGTAATTTTTCGTCCTCCATTTTGAAAATGGCCATTACCCCATAACAGCTTCCTGGTCAGCACACAGTTAAACTGTAACATCGCCCACTTGAGCCATAGGGAAACATGGACATTACCTGGTACATCAGTTTTCCTCTCAGCTATAACTGACAGCAACTGATATTTTACTGACAGCAACTGATATATTTCAGATCTGACAAAATATTGTCAGAACTGGAAGGGATCATTGTCAGAAGAAAATGGTGAGCTTCTGAACGGAACTGATGGCAAGGTAACTATGTAATGTTCATTTGAAGTTACCTCATGTGTTTATTTTAAATATTTTTACTCAGTACAGGTTCTCTTTAAGGTGTGTACACAGCGAACAATGGACAGTGCTACTTAGGGCAGACTGCATCCATATGTTTACCAGCAGGAAGTGTGCAAAGACTACACATAGACAAAGTGCACACCCTGCATTCAAATAAGATGCACCTGACTACCACTGGAGGAGGTTTTCATAATAGCTTGCATGCAAATTATAAAGTACTCTACCCCCCCACCACGGTGAGGTCATCCTCAGCTGTGAGGTTGTGTATTTTGTCTATTCGTAGTCCTTGCACACTTCGTGCTGGTAGTCATTTGAATGCAGTCAGTGCTAAGTACCGCTGTCCATTGTTCGCTGTGTACATAATCCAATCATTTTACTTAACCAATAAAGCGGTGTTCCCCTTTATAATCTGTTTTCTGTCTGCAGAGTGGAGTCCACACACCATGGGGCCCAGAAACCTGGCCGTTTTTTTTGCATTTCCAAACACCTGAGACCTCAGGCTGGCTGCAGTTAGACCACTGACGGCTGATTTTTTTTTTTTTTTTTTTGTGGTTTTATTAGATCTTCTTTTATTTAAATCTTAATCTTTATATTTTCAAATAACCAAATAAAATTTTGAAGCAGAGACTTCTTGGCTCTCGCGCTTGCTCGCGCTCTCTCACACTCTCTCTCCAATTGTTTTTGAAGTTTTCATAATAGCTTGCATGCAAATTATAAAGTACTCTACCCACCCACCACGGTGAGGTCATCCTCAGCTGTGAGGTTGTGTATTTTGTCTATTAGTGGTCCTTGCACACTTCGTGCTGCTAGTCATTTGAATGCAGTCAGTGCTAAGTAGGGCTGTCCATTGTTCGCTGTGTACATAATCCGATCATTTTAGGTAACCTTTATAATATATCTGTTTTCTGTCTGCAGAGTGGAGAACACACACCATGGGGCCAAGAAACCTGGCCGGTTCTTTGCATCTCAACACCTGAGACCTCAGGCTGGCTGCAGTTTAGACCATTAACCGCTGATTCCCCCCCCCCCCCCCCCCCCCCCCCTTTGAGTGGTTTTATTCGATTTTGCATGTTTTTATTTAAATCTTGATTTTTTTATTTTTTATTTTTTTTTTCAAATAACCAAATAAAATTTTGAAGCAGAGATCTCTCTTCTCCTCTTCTCTCCTCTCTTTTCTCTTCTCTCTCCTCCTCTCTCCTCTCTCTTTTCTCTTCTCTCTCCTCCTCTCTCCTCTCTCTTTTCTCTTCTCTCTCCTCCTCTCTCCTCTCCCTTCTCTTCTCTCTCCTCTCTTTTCTCTCTTTCTCTTCTCTCTTTTCCTTTTCTCTTCTCTTCTCTCTTTTTCTTTTCTTTCTCTCTTCTCTCTTTTCTCTCTCCTCTCTCCTCTATAATTTGCATGCAAGCTATTATGAAAATTTCAAAAACAAAGTACTCTACCCACCCACCACGGTGAGGTCATCCTCAGCTGTGAGGTTGTGTATTTTGTCTATTAGTAGTCCTTGCACACTTCGTGCTGGTAGCCATTTGAATGCAGTCGGTGCTAAGTAGGGCTGTCCATTGTTCGCTGTGTACATAATCCAATCATTTTAGTTAACCAATAAAGCGGTGTGACCCTTTATATTATATTTGTTTTCTGTCTGCAGAGCGGAGTCCACACACCCTGGGACCAAGAAACCAGGAAGATTTTTTTTTTTTTTATTCTCCTAACCCATTCGACAGCTGGTTTTTTTTTTTTTTTTTTTTTTTTTTTTTTTGTGATTTTGATTGCTTATTTTAATTTGAAATTTTACAAAGCTTAAAATGTAAATAAAATTTTGAAAGAGACTTGTCTGTGTCCTCCCTGGATGAAGGCTGCCTAGCAGGGATGCTCATCCGAAAAACCAGATATCCGAACATTTTTACATTCTTCCGGCCGCCTCCAGATTGTGGATAGTTGAGCAGAAATCCGGATAGCTATCTGCGGATAGTTTGCCGGCTGACTCTGATATCCGCAGATATCTCCCAGATATCCGGATTACAAGAAGGATCTCTCTCTCTCCTCCTCCTCCTCCTCCTCTTTTTTTTGTTTTTTTTATTTACACCTATTTCAATGTTTTTTTTCCCTAAAAAAGACAAACGCATCCGAATTCCCGAACACAAATTTACCGAATTGTTACCGACACCGCACTGGAGGATGTTAGTTTTCATAATAGCTTGCATGCAAATTATAAAGTACTCTACCCCCCCACCACGGTGTGGTCATCCTCAGCTGTGAGGTTGTGTATTTTGTCTATTAGTGGTCCTTGCACACTTCGTGCTGCTAGTCATTTGAATGCAGTCGGTGCTAAGTGGCGCTGTCCATTGTTCGCTGTGTACATAATCCGATAATTTTAGTTTACCAATAAAGCGGTGTTCCCCTTTATAGTATATCTGTTTTCTGTCTACAGAATAGAGTCCACCAGCAATGGTGATCTGGCCAAGAGACTTGGCTGTTTCTTTGCATCTCCGATCCCCCTGAGACCTCCTCAGGCTGGCTTATCCAGAGCTGCACAGTTAAATGAACATTAAATGCTGATGTTTTTATTGAGCTGTTTTATTACAGATTTTGTATATTTTGTTTAAATCATTAATCTTGATATTTTTGTATTTTCAAACCACAAAATAAAATTGTGAAGCAGAGACTTCTTGTGTCTGTGTCCTCCCTGGATGAAGGCCCTAGCAGGGCTGCTCATCCGGAATTCAGATATCAGTGTAAACATTTTTGGATATCCGGTTTACCCGATCTGGCTGGATCCAAATTCTGGATAGTTATCCGCAGATAGCTATCTGGATTTCTGCTCAGTTTGCCGGCTGACCCGGATATCTGCAGATATCCGGATTACAAGAAGGACCAGCAACACCTCTCTCTATATCTATCCAAGAGAAAAATTAGCTTGCTAATTTGCTAGATGAAAGCAGTGGGACACATAGTGAAACAGCTTACAGGCTTCAAGACTTCAGAATCAGGAAGATCATGTGCCCCCCTGGATGATGCTGGTGCAACACACACAGCAAATGACAACAATTTGAAGTCCGGAAGATTCAAGGGCAAGGGTGGGAAGGATGAAAAGCTCGGTGGCCATGCAACCCTTCCTGCTAGGGACGGCCTTGCCTTTTGTGTTCAACAGTTGTCCGAAGAGAACCCCAGATAGCCATTTAGCAGCCACGACACAGTCCATGTGGCACAATTGGTTAGTGCATTTGGCTGTTAACCGAAAGGTTGGTGGTTCAAGCCCACCCAGGGATGGCCTTGTGTTTTGTGAAGGGAACTAATGTACCCTTCTTAAACTTGAAGTTTGTATACAACTGTAATCAGACTGCAGAGTGGTGCAGCAGAAGTGTGCTGGGCCCATAACCCAGAGGTTGATGGATTGAAACCATCCTCTGCTAGGCATGATTTCATTTTGCACCTCGCTTTATCGCATGGGCAAAACTGTTTCCGTAGCCCTGTAAGAGAAAGTGTAATAAGGGCCCTGCCGTAACATAGATATTACTGTAGCTAAGACCAGTGGCGTACCTATGGCATTTGGCACCCGGTGCTGGGTATTAAAAGACCCCCCCCCCCCCCAAAAAAAAAGGGTGTGGCCACAACCTGCGGCATGCTTCGCGGCAAAAACTGGGCGTGGTCATGACCAGATGAGGGTGGAGCTAACTGTAATTTAAAGTATTAGCTAATATAGTTGCCCCCAGTATAGCTAATATAGTTGCCCCCAGTATAGCTAGTACAGTTTCCCCCAGTATAGTTGCCCCAGTGAAGCTAGTATAGTTGCCCCCAGTATAGCTGGTTTAGTTGCCCCCAGTATAGTTGCCCCCAGTATAGCTAGTATAGTTGCCCCCAGTAAGTATCGTTGTCCCCAGTCTAGCTAGTATAGTTGTCCCCAGTATAGCTAGTATAGTTGTCCCCAGTATGTATAGTTGATCCCAGTATGGCTAGTATAGTTGCCCCCAGTAAGCTAGTACAGTATGGCTAGTATAGTTGCCCCAGTAAGCTAGTATAGTTGCCCCCAGTGTAGGTGCCCCAGGAGTGGGAAGCAGGGCTAGATGGAGGGGCTGTGGAGGGGTCCCTCACCTGGGACCCCTCCTTCTGTCTCTCTCTCCCCTCTCCAGCATAGCGGCGACAAGTGCGGCGCGACCGGAGGTGTACAGAGAATTACTCACCTAATCTCTGCGATCCAAGCGTCATGACGTTACAGGTCTCCTCCTCCTATACCGCCCACTGTGCTTCCACTAATCAGGAAGCACAATGGGCGGCATTGAAGACGGAGACCTGTAACCTCATGACGCTGCGCTCCACGCTTGGAACGCAGAAATCAGGTGAGTAATTGTCCATACGCCTCTGGCCGCCCCGCACTTGTCGCTGCTAATTTCTGGAGGGGGAGAGAGGCAGAAGGAGAGGTCCCAGGTGAGGGAGGGGTGGGATATGTCCCCCCTCCCCACCGCTGCCTCCACATCCCCTCCTTCTAGCCCTGCTTCCCCCTCCTGCTGTGGGGGGTTGTGGCGACACCCTCTGGGTGTCTGATACCCGGTGTGCCACACCCCCCCCCTGCGCCCTATGGTAGGGACGCCACTGGCTAAGTACTCCTGGGCCTTTCTTGTAGTTGAAGAGATGAGTGAAATGGCTGGCTTCAGCCTGTAATGTTAGTTGACCTGGGTTCGATTCCCGGTCAATGGTGGTATAGCGGTGAGCATAGCTGGGTTTGATTCCTGGCTAATGTATGTGAGCATGCTTTTGACAGCCTACAAACCCCTGGAAAACAAAATCAGACAAAGAGAGGGAGGATTGAAGGTTAAACGTTTTTAAAGCATTTTAAAAGGCAATTCCGGTTTGTCTATCCGGATATACAAATACGTCGGTCATCCCTGGACCTCCCAGATGTGCAGGTCACTGTTAACCACACTATCATTCGCTCTACCGCTCAAGCCCGCAGTCTCCTTCACTCCCCACATCCAAAACCTCACAAAGCCCTGCAACTTCCACCTTCATAACATCTGTAAGATTCGCCCTTTCCTGACCCCTGCCACCACCAAACTCCATCCATGCCCTCATAATTTCCCGCCTCGACTACTGCAATGCCCTTCTGTCTGGTCTCCCTATGACCCGAATAGCCCCACTGCAGTCCATCATGAATGCGGCAGCCAGAATTATCCACTCCTCCCATCGCTCCACCAGGGCGGCTCCCCTCCGTGAATCCCTCCACTGGCTTCCTATCTAGTCCAGAATCAGATACAAGATACTAGGTCTGACCTACAAATCTGTCCACAAAACCTGTCCAACCTACACTTCTGATGTTGCTCAGAGCTACACACCTAGCTGCTCACTCCGCTCTTCCAATGAACTTCACCTGACCGTCCCCCGCATCACCCAGTCCCATGCATGCCTCCAGGACTTCTCAAGAGCTGCTTCAACACTATGGAACTCTCTACCTCCACCCATTAGGGCAGCCCCTCCTTCAACACCTTCAAGAAGGCCCTCAAAACTCACCTTTTCACTCTGGCCTACTACCCCTCACAAGTGCTCTAAACCCACAGCTGAGCTCTGGTCCCCTACCGTTCGTGTCCTTACCTCTCCCTCTAGATTGTAAGCCTTTGGGCAGGGTCCTCTTCCTTTTGTGTCCTACCTGATCATGCACCTCCATTACTGTAAACCCATGCTATGCATCTGAGTGAACCTAACTTGCCTAATCCCCATGCTCCCATCCAGTGACTAAGCATTACCTTGTACTCATACTGTGCTGTGTGATCTCCATGCTCAATCCAGTGACTAAGCATTACCTTGTACTCATACGGTGCTGTGTGATCTCCATGCTCCATCCAGTGACTAAGCATTACCTTGTACTCATACTGTGCTGCGTGATCTCCATGCTGCCATCCAGTGACTAAGCATTACCTTGTACTCATACTGTGCTGTGTGATCTCCATGCTCCATCCAGTGACTAAGCATTACCTTATACTCATACTGTGCTGTGTGATCTCCATGCTCCCATCCAGTAACTAAGCATTACCTTGTACTCATACTGTGCTGTGTGATCTCCATGCTCCCCTCCAGTGACTAAGCATTACCTTGTACTCATACTGTGCTGTGTGATCTCCATGCTCCATCCAGTGACTAAGCATTACCTTGTACTCATACTGTGCTGTGTGATCTCCATGCTCCATCCAGTGACTAAGCATTACCTTGTACTCATACTGTGCTGTGTGATCTCCATGCTCCCCTCCAGTGACTAAGCATTACCTTGTAATCATACTGTGCTGTGTGATCTCCAGAGCCGGCCTTTGGGGGTGGCAAGTGGGGCAATCGCCCCAGGCCCCGCGCCTGAGGAGGCCCCGCACCCTCTGCAGTGCTGGGGAGAGCGGGCATAGTTGTTAAAACTCATGTGTCTTTACCGATGCGCACACTGTGAGTCACAGCTACCAACTAGTTCCTCTCCCGGCATCTGTATATTGGTAACAGCGCCCCCTATGATGACGTGACCACATGTCACCACAGGGGGGCACTGTTACCAATACACAGATGCTGGGAGAGGAACTAGTTGGTAGCTGTGACTCACAGTGTGCGCATCGGTAAAGACACATGAGTTTTAACAACTATGGCCGCTCCCCACCGCTGCAGCCTTCTTGCTATCTAACCTATACTGTAGGCTGGCACAGTGGCACCTATCTAACCTATACTGCAGGCTGGCACCTATCTAACCTATACTGCAGGCTGGCACCTATCTAACCTATACTGCATACTGGCACCTATCTAACCTATACTGCAGGCTGGCACCTATCTAACCTATACTGCAGGCTGTCACCTATGTAACCTATACTGCATACTGGCACCTATCTAATCTATACTGCAGGCACCTATCTAATCTATACTGCAGGCACCTATCTAATCTATACTGCAGGCACCTATCTAACCTATACTGCAGGCACCTATCTAACCTATACTGCATACTGGCACCTATCTAACCTATACTGCATACTGGCACCTATCTAATCTATACTGCAGGCTGGCACCTATCTAACCTATACTGCAGGCACCTATCTAACCTATACTGCAGGCACCTATCTAACCTATACTGCATACTGGCACCTATCTAACCTATACTGCATACTGGCACCTATCTAACCTATACTGCATACTGGCACCTATCTAACCTATACTGCAGGCTGGCACCTATCTAACCTATACTGCAGGCTGGCACCTATCTAACCTATACTGCAGGCTGGCACCTATCTAACCTATACTGCAGGCTGGCACCTATCTAACCTATACTGCAGGCTGGCACCTATCTAACCTATACTGCAGGCTGTCACCTATGTAACCTATACTGCAGGCTGGCACCTATCTAACCTATACTGCATACTGGCACCTATCTAATCTATACTGCAGGCACCTATCTAATCTATACTGCAGGCTGGCACCTATCTAACCTATACTGCATACTGGCACCTATCTAATCTATACTGCAGGCTGGCACCTATCTAATCTATACTGCAGGCTGGCACCTATCTAACCTATACTGTAGGCACCTATCTAATCTATACTGCAGGCTGGCACCTATCTAACCTATACTGCAGGCTGGCACCTATCTAATCTATACTGCAGGCTGGCACCTATCTAATCTATACTGCAGGCTGGTACCTATCTAATCTATACTGCAGGCTGGCACCTATCTAACCTATACTGCAGGCTGGCACCTATCTAACCTATACTGCAGGCACCTATCTAACCTATACTGCAGGCTGGCACCTATCTAACCTATACTGCAGGCACCTATCTAATCTATACTGCAGGCACCTATCTAATCTATACTGCAGGGCACCTACCTATCTAATCTATACTGCAGGCTGGCCCCTATCTAATCTATACTGCAGGCTGGCACCTATCTAATCTATACTGCAGGCACCTATCTAACCTATACTGCAGGCACCTATCTAATCTATACTGCAGGGCACCTATCTAATCTATACTGCAGAGCACCTACCTATCTAATCTATACTGCAGGCTGGCACCTATCTAACCTATACTGCAGGCACCTATCTAATCTATACTGCAGGCTGGCACCTATCTAACCTATACTGCAGGCACCTATCTAATCTATACTGCAGGCTGGCACCTATCTAACCTATACTGCAGGCACCTATCTAATCTATACTGCAGGGCACCTACCTATCTAATCTATACTGCAGGCACCTATCTAATCTATACTGCAGGCTGGCACCTATCTAACCTATACTGCAGGCTGGCACCTATCTAACCTATACTGCAGGCTGGCACCTATCTAACCTATACTGCATACTGGCACCTATCTAACCTATACTGCAGGCTGGCACCCATCTAATCTATACTGCAGGGCACCTATCTAATCTATACTGCAGGCTGGCACCTATCTAACCTATACTGCAGGCTGGCACCTATCTAATCTATACTGCAGGCACCTATCTAATCTATACTGCAGGCTGGCACCTATCTAACCTATACTGCAGGCTGTCACCTATGTAACCTATACTGCATACTGGCACCTATCTAATCTATACTGCAGGCACCTATCTAATCTATACTGCAGACTGGCACCTATCTAACCTATACTGCATACTGGCACCTATCTAACCTATACTGGAGGCACCTATCTAACCTATACTGCAGGCACCTATCTAACCTATACTGCAGGCTGGCACCTATCTAACCTATACTGCAGGCTGTCACCTATCTAACCTATACTGCAGGCTGGCACCTATCTAATCTATACTGCATACTGGCACCTATCTAATCTATACTGCAGGGCACCTATCTAACCTATGCTGCAGGCTGGCACCTATCTAATCTATACTGCAGGCTGTCACCTATCTAACCTATACTGCAGGCAGGCACCTATCTAATCTATACTGCAGGCTGGCACCTATCTAACCTATACTGCATACTGGCACCTATCTAACCTATACTGGAGGCACCTATCTAACCTATACTGCAGGCACCTATCTAACCTATACTGCATACTGGCACCTATCTAACCTATACTGCATACTGGCACCTATCTAACCTATACTGCATACTGGCACCTATCTAACCTATACTGCAGGCTGGCACCTATCTAACCTATACTGCAGGCTGGCACCTATCTAACCTATACTGCATACTGGCACCTATCTAATCTACACTCATGTGTCTTTACCGATGCGCACACTGTGAGTCACAGCTACCAACTAGTTCCTCTCCCGGCATCTGTATATTGGTAACAGCGCCCCCTATGATGACGTGACCACATGTCACCACAGGGGGGCACTGTTACCAATACACAGATGCTGGGAGAGGAACTAGTTGGTAGCTGTGACTCACAGTGTGCGCATCGGTAAAGACACGTGAGTTTTAACAACTATGGCCGCTCCCCACCGCTGCAGCCTTCTTGCTATCTAACCTATACTGTAGGCTGGCACAGTGGCACCTATCTAACCTATACTGCAGGCTGGCACCTATCTAACATATACTGCAGGCACCTATCTAACCTATACTGCAGGCTGGCACCTATCTAACCTATACTGCAGGCTGGCACCTATCTAACCTATACTGCATACTGGCACCTATCTAACCTATACTGCAGGCTGGCACCTATGTAACCTATACTGCAGGCTGTCACCTATGTAACCTATACTGCATACTGGCACCTATCTAATCTATACTGCATACTGGCACCTATCTAATCTATACTGCAGGCACCTATCTAACCTATACTGCAGGCTGGCACCTATCTAACCTATACTGCAGGCTGGCACCTATCTAACCTATACTGCAGGCTGTCACCTATGTAACCTATACTGCATACTGGCACCTATCTAATCTATACTGCATACTGGCACCTATCTAATCTATACTGCAGGCACCTATCTAACCTATACTGCAGGCACCTATCTAACCTATACTGCATACTGGCACCTATCTAACCTATACTGCATACTGGCACCTATCTAATCTATACTGCAGGCTGGCACCTATCTAATCTATACTGCAGGCTGGCACCTATCTAACCTATACTGCAGGCACCTATCTAACCTATACTGCAGGCACCTATCTAACCTATACTGCATACTGGCACCTATCTAACCTATACTGCATACTGGCACCTATCTAACCTATACTGCATACTGGCACCTATCTATCTAATCTATACTGCAGGCTGGCACCTATCTAACCTATACTGCAGGCTGGCACCTATCTAACCTATACTGCAGGCTGACACCTATCTAACCTATACTGCAGGCTGTCACCTATCTAACCTATACTGCAGGCTGTCACCTATCTAACCTATACTGCAGGCTGTCACCTATCTAACCTATACTGCAGGCTGTCACCTATGTAACCTATACTGCAGGCTGGCACCTATCTAACCTATACTGCAGGCTGACACCTATCTAACCTATACTGCAGGCTGTCACCTATCTAACCTATACTGCAGGCTGTCACCTATCTAACCTATACTGCAGGCTGTCACCTATCTAACCTATACTGCAGGCTGTCACCTATGTAACCTATACTGCAGGCTGGCACCTATCTAACCTATACTGCATACTGGCACCTATCTAATCTATACTGCAGGCACCTATCTAATCTATACTGCAGGCTGGCACCTATCTAACCTATACTGCAGGCTGGCACCTATCTAACCTATACTGCAGGCACCTATCTAACCTATACTGCATACTGGCACCTATCTAACCTATACTGCATACTGGCACCTATCTAACCTATACTGCAGGCTGGCACCTATCTAATCTATACTGCAGGCTGGCACCTATCTAATCTATACTGCAGGCTGGCACCTATCTAACCTATACTGTAGGCACCTATCTAATCTATACTGCAGGCACCTATCTAACCTATACTGCAGGCTGGCACCTATCTAATCTATACTGCAGGCTGGTACCTATCTAATCTATACTGCAGGCTGGCACCTATCTAATCTATACTGCAGGCACCTATCTAACCTATACTGCAGGCTGGTACCTATCTAATCTATACTGCAGGCTGGCACCTATCTAATCTATACTGCAGGCACCTATCTAACCTATACTGCAGGCTGGCACCTATCTAACCTATACTGCAGGCACCTATCTAACCTATACTGCAGGCTGGCACCTATCTAACCTATACTGCAGGCACCTATCTAATCTATACTGCAGGGCACCTACCTATCTAATCTATACTGCAGGCTGGCCCCTATCTAATCTATACTGCAGGCTGGCACCTATCTAATCTATACTGCAGGCACCTATCTAATCTATACTGCAGGGCACCTATCTAATCTATACTGCAGGGCACCTATCTAATCTATACTGCAGGGCACCTACCTATCTAATCTATACTGCAGGCTGGCACCTATCTAACCTATACTGCAGGCACCTATCTAATCTATACTGCAGGCTGGCACCTATCTAACCTATACTGCAGGCACCTATCTAATCTATACTGCAGGCTGGCACCTATCTAACCTATACTGCAGGCACCTATCTAATCTATACTGCAGGGCACCTACCTATCTAATCTATACTGCAGGCACCTATCTAATCTATACTGCAGGCTGGCACCTATCTAACCTATACTGCAGGCTGGCACCTATCTAACCTATACTGCATACTGGCACCTATCTAACCTATACTGCATACTGGCACCTATCTAACCTATACTGGAGGCACCTATCTAATCTATACTGCAGGCTGGCACCTATCTAATCTATACTGCGGGCACCTATCTAACCTATACTGCAGGCTGGCACCTATCTAACCTATACTGCATACTGGCACCTATCTAATCTATACTGCAGGCTGGCACCTATCTAATCTATACTGCAGGCTGGCACCTATCTAACCTATACTGTAGGCACCTATCTAATCTATACTGCAGGCTGGCACCTATCTAACCTATACTGCAGGCTGGCACCTATCTAATCTATACTGCAGGCTGGCACCTATCTAATCTATACTGCAGGCTGGTACCTATCTAATCTATACTGCAGGCTGGCACCTATCTAACCTATACTGCAGGCTGGCACCTATCTAACCTATACTGCAGGCACCTATCTAACCTATACTGCAGGCTGGCACCTATCTAACCTATACTGCAGGCACCTATCTAATCTATACTGCAGGCACCTATCTAATCTATACTGCAGGGCACCTACCTATCTAATCTATACTGCAGGCTGGCCCCTATCTAATCTATACTGCAGGCTGGCACCTATCTAATCTATACTGCAGGCACCTATCTAACCTATACTGCAGGCACCTATCTAATCTATACTGCAGGGCACCTATCTAATCTATACTGCAGAGCACCTACCTATCTAATCTATACTGCAGGCTGGCACCTATCTAACCTATACTGCAGGCACCTATCTAATCTATACTGCAGGCTGGCACCTATCTAACCTATACTGCAGGCACCTATCTAATCTATACTGCAGGCTGGCACCTATCTAACCTATACTGCAGGCACCTATCTAATCTATACTGCAGGGCACCTACCTATCTAATCTATACTGCAGGCACCTATCTAATCTATACTGCAGGCTGGCACCTATCTAACCTATACTGCAGGCTGGCACCTATCTAACCTATACTGCAGGCTGGCACCTATCTAACCTATACTGCATACTGGCACCTATCTAACCTATACTGCAGGCTGGCACCCATCTAATCTATACTGCAGGGCACCTATCTAATCTATACTGCAGGCTGGCACCTATCTAACCTATACTGCAGGCTGGCACCTATCTAATCTATACTGCAGGCACCTATCTAATCTATACTGCAGGCTGGCACCTATCTAACCTATACTGCAGGCTGTCACCTATGTAACCTATACTGCATACTGGCACCTATCTAATCTATACTGCAGGCACCTATCTAATCTATACTGCAGACTGGCACCTATCTAACCTATACTGCATACTGGCACCTATCTAACCTATACTGGAGGCACCTATCTAACCTATACTGCAGGCACCTATCTAACCTATACTGCAGGCTGGCACCTATCTAACCTATACTGCAGGCTGTCACCTATCTAACCTATACTGCAGGCTGGCACCTATCTAATCTATACTGCATACTGGCACCTATCTAATCTATACTGCAGGGCACCTATCTAACCTATGCTGCAGGCTGGCACCTATCTAATCTATACTGCAGGCTGTCACCTATCTAACCTATACTGCAGGCAGGCACCTATCTAATCTATACTGCAGGCTGGCACCTATCTAACCTATACTGCATACTGGCACCTATCTAACCTATACTGGAGGCACCTATCTAACCTATACTGCAGGCACCTATCTAACCTATACTGCATACTGGCACCTATCTAACCTATACTGCATACTGGCACCTATCTAACCTATACTGCATACTGGCACCTATCTAACCTATACTGCAGGCTGGCACCTATCTAACCTATACTGCAGGCTGGCACCTATCTAACCTATACTGCATACTGGCACCTATCTAATCTACACTCATGTGTCTTTACCGATGCGCACACTGTGAGTCACAGCTACCAACTAGTTCCTCTCCCGGCATCTGTATATTGGTAACAGCGCCCCCTATGATGACGTGACCACATGTCACCACAGGGGGGCACTGTTACCAATACACAGATGCTGGGAGAGGAACTAGTTGGTAGCTGTGACTCACAGTGTGCGCATCGGTAAAGACACGTGAGTTTTAACAACTATGGCCGCTCCCCACCGCTGCAGCCTTCTTGCTATCTAACCTATACTGTAGGCTGGCACAGTGGCACCTATCTAACCTATACTGCAGGCTGGCACCTATCTAACATATACTGCAGGCACCTATCTAACCTATACTGCAGGCTGGCACCTATCTAACCTATACTGCAGGCTGGCACCTATCTAACCTATACTGCATACTGGCACCTATCTAACCTATACTGCAGGCTGGCACCTATGTAACCTATACTGCAGGCTGTCACCTATGTAACCTATACTGCATACTGGCACCTATCTAATCTATACTGCATACTGGCACCTATCTAATCTATACTGCAGGCACCTATCTAACCTATACTGCAGGCTGGCACCTATCTAACCTATACTGCAGGCTGGCACCTATCTAACCTATACTGCAGGCTGTCACCTATGTAACCTATACTGCATACTGGCACCTATCTAATCTATACTGCATACTGGCACCTATCTAATCTATACTGCAGGCACCTATCTAACCTATACTGCAGGCACCTATCTAACCTATACTGCATACTGGCACCTATCTAACCTATACTGCATACTGGCACCTATCTAATCTATACTGCAGGCTGGCACCTATCTAATCTATACTGCAGGCTGGCACCTATCTAACCTATACTGCAGGCACCTATCTAACCTATACTGCAGGCACCTATCTAACCTATACTGCATACTGGCACCTATCTAACCTATACTGCATACTGGCACCTATCTAACCTATACTGCATACTGGCACCTATCTATCTAATCTATACTGCAGGCTGGCACCTATCTAACCTATACTGCAGGCTGGCACCTATCTAACCTATACTGCAGGCTGACACCTATCTAACCTATACTGCAGGCTGTCACCTATCTAACCTATACTGCAGGCTGTCACCTATCTAACCTATACTGCAGGCTGTCACCTATCTAACCTATACTGCAGGCTGTCACCTATGTAACCTATACTGCAGGCTGGCACCTATCTAACCTATACTGCAGGCTGACACCTATCTAACCTATACTGCAGGCTGTCACCTATCTAACCTATACTGCAGGCTGTCACCTATCTAACCTATACTGCAGGCTGTCACCTATCTAACCTATACTGCAGGCTGTCACCTATGTAACCTATACTGCATGCTGGCACCTATCTAACCTATACTGCAGGCTGGCACCTATCTAACCTATACTGCAGGCTGTCACCTATCTAACCTATACTGCAGGCTGTCACCTATGTAACCTATACTGCAGGCTGGCACCTATCTAACCTATACTGCATACTGGCACCTATCTAATCTATACTGCAGGCACCTATCTAATCTATACTGCAGGCTGGCACCTATCTAACCTATACTGCAGGCTGGCACCTATCTAACCTATACTGCAGGCACCTATCTAACCTATACTGCATACTGGCACCTATCTAACCTATACTGCATACTGGCACCTATCTAACCTATACTGCAGGCTGGCACCTATCTAATCTATACTGCAGGCTGGCACCTATCTAATCTATACTGCAGGCTGGCACCTATCTAACCTATACTGTAGGCACCTATCTAATCTATACTGCAGGCACCTATCTAACCTATACTGCAGGCTGGCACCTATCTAATCTATACTGCAGGCTGGTACCTATCTAATCTATACTGCAGGCTGGCACCTATCTAATCTATACTGCAGGCACCTATCTAACCTATACTGCAGGCTGGTACCTATCTAATCTATACTGCAGGCTGGCACCTATCTAATCTATACTGCAGGCACCTATCTAACCTATACTGCAGGCTGGCACCTATCTAACCTATACTGCAGGCACCTATCTAACCTATACTGCAGGCTGGCACCTATCTAACCTATACTGCAGGCACCTATCTAATCTATACTGCAGGGCACCTACCTATCTAATCTATACTGCAGGCTGGCCCCTATCTAATCTATACTGCAGGCTGGCACCTATCTAATCTATACTGCAGGCACCTATCTAATCTATACTGCAGGGCACCTATCTAATCTATACTGCAGGGCACCTATCTAATCTATACTGCAGGGCACCTACCTATCTAATCTATACTGCAGGCTGGCACCTATCTAACCTATACTGCAGGCACCTATCTAATCTATACTGCAGGCTGGCACCTATCTAACCTATACTGCAGGCACCTATCTAATCTATACTGCAGGCTGGCACCTATCTAACCTATACTGCAGGCACCTATCTAATCTATACTGCAGGGCACCTACCTATCTAATCTATACTGCAGGCACCTATCTAATCTATACTGCAGGCTGGCACCTATCTAACCTATACTGCAGGCTGGCACCTATCTAACCTATACTGCATACTGGCACCTATCTAACCTATACTGCATACTGGCACCTATCTAACCTATACTGGAGGCACCTATCTAATCTATACTGCAGGCTGGCACCTATCTAATCTATACTGCGGGCACCTATCTAACCTATACTGCAGGCTGGCACCTATCTAACCTATACTGCATACTGGCACCTATCTAACCTATACTGCAGGCTGGCACCCATCTAATCTATACTGCAGGCACCTATCTAATCTATACTGCAGGCACCTATCTAACCTATACTGCAGGCTGTCACCTATCTAATCTATACTGCAGGCACCTATCTAATCTATACTGCAGACTGGCACCTATCTAATCTATACTGCAGGCTGGCCCCTATCTAATCTATACTGCAGGCTGGCACCTATCTAACCTATACTGCAGGCTGGCACCTACCTAATCTATACTGCAGGCACCTATCTAACCTATACTGCAGGCTGGCACCTATCTAACCTATACTGCATACTGGCACCTATCTAACCTATACTGCATACTGGCACCTATCTAACCTATACTGCATACTGGCACCTATCTAACCTATACTGCATACTGGCACCTATCTAACCTATACTGCATACTAGCACCTATCTAATTTATACTGCAGACTGGCACCTATCTAATCTATACTGCAGGCTGGCACCTATCTAATCTATACTGCAGGCTGGCACCTATCTAATCTATACTGCAGGCTGGCACCTATCTAACCTATACTGCAGGCTGGCACCTATCTAACCTATACTGCAGGCTGGCACCTATCTAACCTATACTGCAGGCACCTATCTAACCTATACTGCATACTAGCACCTATCTAATCTATACTGCAGGCTGGCACCTATCTAATCTATACTGCAGGCACCTATCTAACCTATACTGCAGGCACCTATCTAACCTATACTGCAGGCACCTATCTAATCTATACTGCAGGCTGGCACCTATCTAATCTATACTGCAGGGCACCTATCTAATCTATACTGCAGGCACCTATCTAACCTATACTGCAGGCACCTATCTAACCTATACTGCAGGCTGGCACCTATCTAATCTATACTGCAGGCATCTATCTAATCTATACTGCAGGCACCTATCTAACCTATACTGCAGGCTGGCAGTGGCACCTATCTAACCTATACTGCAGGCTGGCACCTATCTAACCTATACTGCAGGCTGGCACCTATCTAACCTATACTGCAGGCTGGCACCTATCTAACCTATACTGCAGACTGGCACCTATCTAATCTATACTGCAGACTGGCACCTATCTAATCTATACTGCAGGCTGGCACCTATCTAACCTATACTGCATACTGGCACCTATCTAACCTATACTGGAGGCACCTATCTAATCTATACTGCAGGCTGGCACCTATCTAATCTATACTGCAGGCTGGCACCTATCTAACCTATACTGCAGGCTGGCACCTATCTAATCTATACTGCAGGCTGGCACCTATCTAATCTATACTGCAGGGCACCTATCTAACCTATACTGCAGGCACCTATCTAATCTATACTGCAGACTGGCACCTATCTAATCTATACTGCAGGCACCTATCTAATCTATACTGCAGGCTCCTATCTAATCTATACTGCAGGCTGGCACCTATCTAACCTATACTGCAGGCTGGCACCTATCTAACCTATACTGCATACTGGCACCTATCTAACCTATACTGCAGGCTGGCACCCATCTAATCTATACTGCAGGGCACCTATCTAATCTATACTGCAGGCTGGCACCTATCTAACCTATACTGCATACTGGCACCTATCTAACCTATACTGGAGGCACCTATCTAACCTATACTGCAGGCTGGCACCTATCTAACCTATACTGCAGGCTGGCACCTATCTAATCTATACTGCAGGCTGGCACCTATCTAACCTATACTGCATACTGGCACCTATCTAATCTATACTGCAGGGCACCTATCTAATCTATACTGCAGGCTGGCACCTATCTAATCTATACTGCAGGCACCTATCTAACCTATACTGCAGGCTGGCACCTATCTAACCTATACTGCAGGCACCTATCTAACGTATACTGCAGGCTGGCACCTATCTAATCTATACTGTGGGCACTTACCTATCTAATCTATACTGCAGGCACCTATCTAACCTATACTGCAGCCACCTATCTAACCTATACTGCAGCCACCTATCTAACCTATACTGCAGGCACCTATCTAACCTATACTGCAGGCACCTATCTAATCTATACTGCAGCCACCTATCTAACCTATACTGCAGCCACCTATCTAACCTATACTGCAGCCACCTATCTAACCTATACTGCAGGCACCTATCTAATCTATACTGCAGGCACCTATCTAACCTATACTGCAGGCTGGCACCTATCTAATCTATACTGCAGGCACCTATCTAACCTATACTGCAGGCTGGCACCTATCTAACCTATACTGCAGGCTGGCACCCATCTAATCTATACTGTGGGCACCTATCTAACCTATACTGCAGGCACCTATCTAATCTATACTGCAGCCACCTATCTAACCTATACTGCAGGCACCTATCTAATCTATACTGCAGCCACCTATCTAACCTATACTGCAGGCACCTATCTAATCTATTCTGCAGGCACCTATCTAACCTATACTGCAGGCTGGCACCCATCTAATCTATACTGCGGGGTACCTACCTAACTAATCTATACTGCAGCCACCTATCTAACCTATACTTCAGGCTGGCACCTATCTAATCTATACTGCGGGCACCTATCTAATCTGTACTGCAGGCTGGCACCTATTTAATCTATACTGCAGGCACGTATCTAATATATACTGCGGGGTACCTACCTAACTAATCTATACTGCAGGCACCTATCTAATCTATACTGCAGGGTACCTACCTACCTATCTAATCTGTACTGCGGGGCACCTACCTGTCTAATATATACTGCGGGGCACCTACCTATCTAACCTATACTAGAGGCACCTACCTATCTAACCTATACAGAGTGTGTGCTTCCACAACGTGTGTATCCACAGTATATGTCTCTAGGCCCCGCATATGACAGTCGCCCCAGGCCCCGCGTACTCTAAGGCCACCTCTGGTGATCTCCATGCTCCATCCAGTGACTAAGCATTACCTTGTACTCATACTGTGCTGTGTGATCTCCATGCTCCCCTCCAGTGACTAAGCATTACCTTGTACTCATACTGTGCTGTGTGATCTCCATGCTCCCCTCCAGTGACTAAGCATTACCTTGTACTCATACTGTGCTGTGTGATCTCCATGCTCCCATCCAGTGACTAAGCATTACCTTGTACTCATACTGTGCTGTGTGATCTCCATGCTCCCATCCAGTGACTAAGCATTACCTTGTACTCATACTGTGCTGTGTGATCTCCATGCTCCCCTCCAGTGACTGACTAAGCATTACCTTGTACTCATACTGTGCTGTGTGATCTCCATGCTCCCCTCCAGTGACTGACTAAGCATTACCTTGTACTCATACTGTGCTGTGTGATCTGGTCTCTCTTGTATTCCTGTATTGTCATATTGCTGTATGTCACCCCTAAATATTGTCTGTAACCTAAATTGATGTCCAGCGCTGCATAATATGTTGGCGCTTTATAAATACAAATAATAATAATATCCGGATAATGCGTTCGGATATTCACGTTCACGCGGATATCTAAAAGGTCGGATTCAGATATCCGAACCGGATCAATTCGGATTTTAAAAAGTACTATCCAAGCATCCCTGCTGCCTAGCAAGTTATGTGATAGGGCTGTCTAATATTGTAAACTAGCTGATGATCTAGGTATGTATTTGGCTGCTGTTCACTCACCCACTTTGTCTAACGTTAACACACACACACTCAATGTCCAAGTTTGTGAGCTTTGGGGTCCTTGGCATCAATAATTTGTATTTTCCCAGTTAAATTAAACCTATGATTGGTTGTTTGTGGCTCTACCCCCCTTTGCTGAATTTGAACCTTAGTGACCTAATGACCAACTGCATCAGGTTTGAGGCATGTGCTATTAACAGTGCAGGAGTGAAAACAGGCACATTTTGATTGGCTTTTTTAGGCTCCACTGTTCATGGCAGAGTTCTCAAACTTTGCACAGTTGGTGACTGGGATTCATATTCAGAAAAGTAGGTGAAGAGGGGCTGCAGTTTACATTTTCCCAGGGACATTTATTTTTTAAATCTACCCACTTTTTGTAACCTTTGTATGGCTCACCGCAGCGAGCAAGACCACCTGATTCGGGGTTGACTACAGGAGACTGAGTGACTCATGACTGCAGCATCTCTCCAATCGCTCTTCATCTCAGCCTGCACCTCTGTCATGACAATCTGACCTGTCTGGTTCAACAGTCAGATTTACAGCTGTTATAGTACCAAGGATGAGTGATCACGGTGTTGCTGCCATGTCGGGCGGAACACAGTGATGTCATCCGGGTAAGCACCTGCACAATCGTGCTTGCACATTACATTTAAGTGGTCAGCAGGTGCTCGTCAGCCAATCAGGATGTACTGTCATACACCCTTTACCTGCCATACCACATCTAGCAGCCATTAGCATTCAGGTGGGAGGCTTCAGTTGGACGCCATCGCAAGATTCCGTCGCTAGCAGGACCGCCCCGTGCAGGCATCCCTCCCACAGGGGTCCCTCCCTAACCGCTCACCTGTCCGCCATGTCCTAGAGCTGAAAGAAAATGTTTTAAAAACACACGATTGGTTCGCATGATATCTAGGCCCACCTGCACTCCCCTCCAGGTATTGCATGCTGGCCTTGGGGCCCCGGCCAGTGAGAGAGGTTCGGGGCCCCTGGCCATCGTGCAAACCAATCATGTGTTTTTAAACGTTTTCTTTCAGCTCTAGGACATGGCGGACAGGTGAGTGGTTAGGGAGGGACTCCTGTGGGAGAGATGCCTGCACGGGGCGGTCCTGCTAGCGACCCAATCTTGCGGTGGCGTCTAACTGAAGCCTCCCACCTGAATGCTAATGGCTGCTAGATGTGGTATGGCAGGTAAAGGGTGTATGACAGTGCATCCTGATTGGCTGACGAGCACCTGCTGACCACTTTTAAATGTAGCTGGATGCATGTACTGCTGTGTTCTATTGCTTGTGTGTGTTGAATTTAGCATTCAGTATGGAGGCAGTGTTGGTGGGTTTTCTGGATGTGAGAGGTCCAGAGCCTGGGTGTGAGAGGTCCAGGCCCACCTGCACTCCCCTCCAGGTATCACGTGTTGGCCTTGGGGCCCCTGGCCATCGTGTGAACCAATCGTGTGTTTTTAAGCCACTAACAAGCAAGAAAATACTCAAAATAAATTTGATAGTACTTTTTCACCAACTTTTGGGTACTTTTTCAATTGTAAAATGCTGAAAATTTAGTTTAAAGAGAAGATGAAAATGTTCTCCTAAGAGAGAACTCAGGTGAAAAACTGAATTGCATATGGCCCATAGTGCCGAAAGGGTTAGTGTTTCCGGTTCACAAAACAATGTGTGACTTAATGGAAACCAAGTGGAAGGAACCAGACAAAAAGCTGGTTATTTATAAAATACATAAATTCATTCATCAATAAATAAATAAATGCAGCAGGCCAGCAGCAGCAGCAGGAGGAGTCCTGTACAAATACAATAAATACATAAATAAATTCATAAATAAATAAAAAATACAGCAGGAGGAGTCGTCATGTATGGCAGGCAGCAGGCAATGTATTGTAATTCCCAGGCAGGCACCTCATGTCCTCCTTTCGCCGACAACAGGTGCCAGGAACGTGCCTTCAATCTAGGCCTGGTTAAGCTTCAAAAATGTCAGTCTGTCCACGCCCTCTGTGGACAGACGAGAGCGCTTCTCGGTGACCACGCCACCGGCCGCACTGAAGCACCTCTCAGACAGCACGCTGGAAGGGGGGCAAGACAATACCTCCAGGGCGTACTGCGCAAGCTCCCTTCAGATGTGCAAGCGCTCCACCCAGTACTCCATGGGGTCCACAGGCTCTTCGCTGCCGGTGTCAAGCCCACTGAAGGACCCCATGTAGTCGGCCACCATCCGGGTCATGCGCTGGCTGTGACTCTCAGCGAAGGTGGCTGCTGGACGCACCTCCTCTCTCGGCTGCTGTACCTTCATGTAGAACGCCTGCGTCAATGACAGCAGGTCTCCTGGGCGCCTGAAGCTGCTGCTGGCTGCTGGACAGGGACAGAGGGGGTGGAAGGTGGGGGGAAGGCTTCCTCCAGTCACCGAACAAGGATCTCCTGCAACTCCCTTGCTCGCTGCTCACGGTCTCTGGCAGGCAGAAACTCAGCCGTGGGTCCAGGATCATGCTGATGCAGGCGTCCTCCCTCGCTTGCATCCGCTTGACCCTGGGGTCTGTGCGCAGGCAGCGCAGCATGTGCGCTGCCATGGGGAACAGGGTGGACTGTCCAACAGAGACATCAGGGTCAGCGTCCTCCTCCTCTGGCCCCTGAGCCTCTTCCTCCTCTCTCCACCCTCGCACCACTGCTGCTGCGCTCCGATGTCCCCCCCCCCAGCAGCAACGTCCAGCACCTCCAACTCCTCCTCATACTCCTCCAGGGACTCAAATACCTGCGCAGCAGTGGCCTCCTCTCCCAAATCCACCAAATCGCCAAGTGCCCTGTCCAGCAGACAAACAAAGTATCAAAGCGTAGTAATCCGCACCACCTTCATACATGTATCCTCATTTATTGGTAGAAAAAGACAAACACATAAAAAGAACCGTAGGGCAAAACAGTCCGCTGTTTCGGGCTACCTGCCCATCTTCAAGTTGCCCAGTTCTGATTAAAACACACATCAATGCACACATATATATATATATATATATATATATACAAGTCATCCAATCATAGAAGGTATACAAATTAGAGGACCTGATGGGAGACTGATCATTTACATATACTAACCACACCTATAGAACCTCCAAACGTGCTGATTGGCTGGAACCAAAATTTAAATTCATAGTATAATAAAGATACACTAAAAATCGTTACCAGCATCTCCCATAATGGTTACATGTATATATGTACGAAAATACCCGTCATTAGATTTGTTCAATGGCAAGAACGGGTGTCAAGAAAGTAATATACATACTTACATAGGGGCCGAAAATACTATCAACAAACCCCACTGGCAAAATGCAATGGTAAAAGGTCTGCCGCCCAATCAGCAAGACCAGGGGCGTATATCCAATAGCGTGTGTAAAGAAACGCCGACCTATTAGAATACCGCCGGCGAGGCAGCAGTGACGTCAGATATGACGTCAATAAAGGAAAAAGCGCCAACCAATAGGAGCTTCCGCACAAGGCGGAATTAAACTCCGTAACTGGTGCGCCGTATGAGGCGGAACACAGTTCCGCTATGAAAGATATGTGGCGTCATGGCAACCAGACGCCCGTGTCAAATACAACCAGCCGTCCAATAGCAGGCGCTGGGGGCCGGACTACACAATACCGCCGACCAATAGCCAAGAAGCAACCAAAGCTGAGGGCGCCATAGCAACCAGACGCCTATACATATAGCACGACACTAAAAAAGGAAAAAAGCGGGCGTAACAAAATTTTTGCATCCCAACAGGCAATTGTTTCCACACACGGTATAAGGATGAAAGTACGTATGCAAATATATATGCACATATGACCTCCTGGAAAAAATTTTAGAAAAAACCTAGGGGCAGCCTAATCCCATCAGCACAATTAAAAATATAAGTATAAATGTACTCACCCGTTCTTGCCTCATAGTACACTCAATTAAATTCAACCTCCTATGGATAGACATACAGACATACCATAAATAATGATCACATGAATAAATACCAAAAAGCTATATATATATATACACAAAAATGAGCAGAATTGAATTACCAGTCTAGTTCAAGATCATAGTCCTTATTGAGACCAGTGTTAATTGTGTCCAATTCCCTGATCCATTTGGATTCTATTTTAGACAATTTGGAGTGACGATTACCCCCCCTACTGTCCATTTTCTTAGTTGACTTACATTATGGCCACAACGAGTAAAATGTTCAGAGACTGTTTGTTCCATATTTTTCTTTCGGATAGCTGATTTATGTGAAGCTAATCTATCCTTTAATCTTTGTGTGGTCTGCCCAATGTAACACTTACCACAAGGGCACTTGAGTAGATAAATAACCCAGCTAGAATCACACGTATATCTATCACGGATATTGTACCGCTTACCACTAGTGGGATGGAAAAAATGATCGCCCCTAATCAAGTTATTACATATGTGGCAGTTTAAGCAAGGAAAGGTGCCACATTGTCTGGGTCCACCCTTCCTCCTAGAAATATCTGAATGTAGCAGACTAGTGCGTAATGAAGGGGCACGTTTATAACAAAACATAGGAGAATGCTGGAATTCCCTAACATAGAGGAGTGAATCGCCTAATATACTCCAATGTCGTTTAACACACTGTTCAATTTGTTTGCTAATAGTACTATATGTAGAGACAAATGAGATTCTCTCACCACATCTCCCAGGACCCCTCCTTCTTCCCTTTCTTTTGTCCAGTTGTTCACTAAGTAAATTGGTTGGATAACCCCTCTGCCTGAACCGACCGACCATTTCAGAAAATCTCACATCCCGTTTATCATCCACACTAACTATCTTATCAATACGTTTAAACTGTCCCCCAGGGATGTTATGTATCATATGTTGGGGATGGAAACTCTTGTAATGGAGTATGGCATTCCTATCCGTATCTTTACGATATAAATCTGTAACCAACTTGCCATTCCTGACTGGATGGTTGGCCAGTGAGTGCGACTCCATACATAGAACAGCAGACAAACAAAGGGCACCCACTGGCAGAGGGATGCCCGTACTTCGCTCACCAGGTTGGTTTCCTGCAGGAAGGGAGCCGACACCAAGCAGACCTGCTGCATCTGCCCCCACTGTGTGCTGGTGAGGAGCTGGAGTTTGGTGGTGGTGGTGCCGGTGACAGTGGCATCATAGATGTACCGGTTGACAGCCCTCCTCTGCTCAACCAGCCGCTCCAACATCACCAGGGTGGAGTTCCAGCGAGTTGGCACATCGATGATGAGGCGGTGTCGTGGCAGCCCTCCAGCTGCTGGATGTCTGCCAGTTTTGCTGCAGCTGCTGAGCGGCGGAAAGCGCGCACAATTTTCTGCGCTGCTTCTAACAGCTCCTCCATCCCCTGGCAGGTGCGCATTAACTTTTGCACCACCAGGTTCAGGACGTGGGCCAAGCAAGGGACGTGGAGCAAGTCTCCACTGCTGATGGCAGACAGCAGGTTGGCGGAATTGTCTGACACCACCTATCCCACAGTGAGGCCTCTGGGGGTCAGCCACGTCTTCTCCTGCTCCCTGAGGTACCGGAGCACGTTGGATGCCGTCAAGGAGTTCTTCCCCAGGCTTTTCATCTCCAGCAGCGCTTGGCAGTGGCGGGCCTTCACGCTGCTGGAGAGACAGGATCGCTTGGCGGCGGGAGCTGCTGCTTCTCCCCTGACCCCACACGGTGGCACCACATAGTGGGCGACTGGTGCTGCTGCTGCTGCGCCCGAGGGTGGACCTGCTGTTTCCTCGCTCGGGCTTTCCACCAGGCTGACCCAGTGGGCCGTAAAGGACAGATAGCGGTCTGTCCCAAAACGGCTGCTCCATGAATCCATGGTGACGTGGATCTGCGCACTCATTACGTGATTGAGCGCGCGGCTCACGTTCGCCATGGCAAAGCGGTGCAGTGCTGGGATCGCCCTGCGGGAGAAATAGTGGCGGCTGGGGACTTGCCACTCCGGGATCCCAACCTGCAGCAACCGGATGCGGCTGTGGGCGGGAGGCAGCACCTTGGTCACACTGGGGAATGACTCGCTGAGCAGGGTCTGGCGGCATTTGCCTGCACGGGAGGATGAGGAGGCCACTGTGGAGGGAGCTGATGAGGCCACTGAGGACTGGCTGCCCGGGGGGGGGGGGGGGGGGGGGTGAGCTGCTGCTGTGCTCCTGCTGCTGCTGCTAAAATCTGTGCAGTGGCTGTCTGGGTTTGACCACTGCCTGCGCCACTGTCCGTCAGCTTCTGATACTCATTAAACTCATCCAAATGTCTGGTCTGCAAGTGGCTCTGCAGGCACGAGGTACCCAACTTCAGCAGATCGCGACCTCTGCTGAGACGGACACCGCAACTGTTGCAAATTAAATGTGTCGCGTCCACTGGGCACTTGGTGAAGTACCGCCAGACTGAGGAATTTAACCTGCTCTTTGAGCTTGAGGGCTGGAGTTTTTGGGTGCCCTTGGAGGATTGTGCCTTTTTTTGTTGGTTTGCTGTGGGTGGTGGTAGCGATTGAAGCAGCAGGCTGTGGCTCCTGCCTTCCACACCCTGTGCTGGCCGCCTTGCTGCTGCCGCGCCTCTGCGCCAGAGACGCCTCCTCCGATGACAAGCTGCCTTCAACCAACTGTGCTGGTGGTACTGGTGGCACATAGGAATGATCCAGCAAGTCATCATCATCATCCACAAACATATCCTGTCAGCCCGCCTCAACCAACTCCTCTACCCCAACATCCCCTGCATCACACCCCTCCTCCTCAGCGCCAACAACAAACTTCTGCACCTGTAACTCCTCATCCTCCTTGCATTGCCCCATCATATCCAACTCGTACTTCTCCAAAACATCCCTGTACATGCTCACAGTCTCAGGGGAAAAGAGCGTGCTCATTGAGGGAAGGCTGGTCGATGGGGGTCACCATCATCATGGCCTCAAGCGGTGGTGGAAGCCTGCTGCAGACCGGAGTGGTGGTGGTACTGGTCTTGCTGGTGCTGGAGGCCTGGCTGGAAACGGTGGCTTCCTGCTCCGCCATCATTTCCACCACAGCCTGCACCTGTCTCTCCACAATGGGCCGGGGGTGACGACCCGTCTCAAAGATGGGCGCAACACGCTGCTGTTGTGCCTCTGCTCCCTCCTCCACAACTCTGCGGTCAGTGGCTGGCGGCGGACCAGTCACAGACCTGCTGCTGGCAGTGGCTGCTGCAATGGCACTGCCTCTCCTGGTGGTGCCTCGCCCTTTACCTCTGCCAGTCATTGTACAATTATAGAAATAATAGCTAATAAAATCACACACTAACAGTGCGCAGCAGCAGCAGCAAAGCTAGCGTACTATTAACCATTCAATAGCAACATGTGTTTAGGGATGCGCAGCCTTTCCCCCCCACCTTTCCTTAACTGTGTAATAAAATCACAGCGGCGGCAGCAGCAGCAGCCTGATCGTGTTTGAGTCTGACCGTGTGTGACCGATTTTAATTGGCACTAACTGTCTGCCGCACGACTTCGTTATTTTAGTACGCTAGGGATTTCTTAGTTGCCTGCGTGCGTACTACTACTACTACTACTGTCTACTAGTACTACTACTAGTACCCGTTCCGTTAATTATTTGCACTGTTAGTGTGTGATTTTATTACACAGTTAAGGAAAGGTGGGGGGAAAGGCTGTGCATCCCTAAACACATGTTGCAATTGAATGGTTAATCGCATAGTCATACACCGCCTCTATTGCACTGAAAAATGCATGCCCTGCATCCAAAACAATGCTAACATTTATTAAACTATGAGGAACTTTAGCTTCCAATATGTAAAACCAAATGAAAGTTACACATTTTTTTTTTTGCTTAGCTGCTTCCAAGGTTTTAAATTTAGGTTAGGTCACTTGCCCGGAGGTTTGCCTCACCGTGGCGCAAGTGTCTAATATAATATACTTTGCATGCAAACCATATTGGAAGCTAAAGTTCCTCCTAGTTTAATAAATTTTAGCACTTGTCTTGGATGCAGGGCATGCATTTTTCAGTCTGGCAGGGGCGGTGTATGCCTGTGCGATTAACCATTCAATTGCAACATGTGTTTAGGGATGCACAGCCTTTCCCCCCACCTTTCCTTAACTGTGTAACTATGTAACTGTCAGGTTAGCTGCTCCCAGCCCCTCCTCCTGAGTTTCCTGTTTGCATGATAAGTAGTAGCATATTTGCATATGATTTGCATCTGAATTGAATGCGAAGTGTGCAGAAAATCTATTTAGGTGCTGCACACTGAGCTGGTGGTCATTTCAGATGCAGCCTTAGTGGTATGCGCTGGCGTTCTCCTCGCTGTTCAACCAAATGTAAGTTACACATTTTTTTTTTTTGCTTAGCTGCTCCCAAGGTTTTAAATTTAGGTTAGGTCACTTGCCCGGAGGTTTGCCTCACCGTGGCGCAAGTGTCTAGTATAATATACTTTGCATGCAAACCATATTGGAAGCTAAGTTCCTCCTAGTTTAACCACTTAACGACCGCCCACTGCACAGGGGCGGTCGGAAAGTGGATGCCGCAAGGACCGCCGTACGCACAGATGCGGCGGTCCTTGTATGGGCATGGGCGGAGCGATCGCGTCATCCGTGACGCGATCCTCCGCCGGGAATCAATGGCCAGGCATTTAGCCTCCAGCCCGCCGGCCAATTAGCAGCGCCGGCGGGCGGAGGAATACAGAAAATCCGCAAATCAAAGTGTATAAGGCACTTTGTTAAGTAAACAAAGTGCCTTATACATGCTTCCTCTTCGCCTCGTGGTCTCATTGTTCCAGAGACCACCAGCGAGGAGGAAGCTATAGTGAGTATACACCACACTTTTTTTTCAAACAGCCCCCCTGATCTCCCACCCCAGCCTACAGACCCCCCCCCCCCCCCCTGATCACCCCAGCAGACCCCTGCCCAGCATCCTTGCACCCCTCTAAAACCCCCACCCCCCCCCACCTGTCACTAACTATCGACGCTATCCCTTAGATTAGGTCCCTAACTGCCTCCTAATCACCCCTGATTCCCCCCCCCCACCTTTAGGTCACCCCCAGACCCCATCCCAGACTACCCCCCTGTATACTGTATACAGCTAGCTTACCCCCTGATCCCTCTCTGATCCCCCTCTGATCACCTGTCTATCACCTTTCCATCACCCCTCAGCACCCCCACCCATCAGAGCAGACCCTAACTGCCCCGCGGGGCAACCGATCACCTGCCCAGACCCTCGATTGCCCTCAGACCCCCCTCCTGATTACATCCCCTGCGCATTGTTTACATCTGTCCTCCCCAGCAATCACTAACTGATCTGCGATCAGTAAACCCCTGTGTCTGCCTCTCATCAGATCAGGACTCAGTCTGCCCTGTGCGGGCTCCTGATCAACCCCCCACCCCCTCAAATCGCCCTCAGACCCCCCCCTAATCACCTTCCGAGTGCATTGTTTTTGACTGTGCTGTGATTGTATTCGATTGTGCTGCAATTGTATTCGATTGTGCTGCAATTGTATTTGATTGTCCCGTGATCTGCTTCGATTGTCCCGTGATTGTTTGATTGCCTCTGAGACCCCATTTCCTGCCACCCCCCAACCCCACCCTCCCCCCCACCACCTCCAACCACCACCTTCGGAGTGCATCAGATTTGCTTGTGCTGTGATTGGATTCGATTGTGCTGTAATTGTATTTGATTGTCCCGTGATTGTTTGATTGCCTCTGAGACCCCACTTCCCGCCACCCCCAACCCCACCCTCCCCCCCCCACCACCTCCAACCACCACCTTCCGAGTGCATCAGATTTGCTTGTGCTGTGATTGAATTCGATTGTGCTGTAATTGTATTTGATTGTCCCGTGATTGTTTGATTGCCTCTGAGACCCCACTCGCCACCACCCCCAAACCCCCACCCCAGATCATCCCCCTGTTACTATCCTAGTGATCTAAAATCAGTGATCAGTGAAAACTGACACTTTTTTAGTATCACTAGTGTTAGCAGTTAGGCCAGTTAGCTAGGCCCCTTTGTTAGGGTCAGTTAGTGCCCAGCCCACTGCACCGCATTCACCGATTAGTCGCCAATTAGCGCCATCACTGTCGCTAATCAGCATTGGTACTATATAGTATCTAGTGATCATTCCTGATCGCAGACAGATCTATAGCAGTACATTAGGGTCACCTTAGTGTAGGCTCCACTAAAAACGCAGTGTTTACCCGATCAGGCCTGATCGTTCGCCCGCACTTGCGTTCAGCCGCCCCACTGTAGTGACAGATTTTTTTTTCTGATCACTGCAAAAACACTGTACACTAGCTGTGGCGCTGTAAAGATCAGTTTTTTTATTTTTATTTTTTTTTATCAAAACTCAGTGACCACAGCTTTCTACCTCTCAAATACTCCCTTTTGCTAGGTAGGTGCTCTTTTTTTCTGGGTAGTCTCGGAGGAAAACCCCATAAATTTAGCAGTCCACAATGGCAAGAAGGGGGATTTCCGATGAGGAGGTATACAGGTACATGGACCAGTCGGATGAAAGCGTTTGGAAGACTCAGACGATGAATCATCCGGGTCTGAATGTGAACCTGTGGAAAGCAGTGGTTCTCTGACCGAAAGTGATGACAAGGTTTTGGTCCCGGCTAGAGCCAGGCGTACCAGACCCCATGTCGTTAGACCGCAGGTGGCGCAGGATCCGCCTCAAGGGCAGCAGGGTGGTGCTAGCGCTGATGAGAGTTTTCTTGGTGAGGCAGGCAGCAGCAGCGCAGCATCTCCTGGACTTAGTACCAGTACTTCTGTAGACCCTGGTGAAGTGGTGAGCGCCAGCATGGAAGTTGAAACTGGTACGGTGGCACGTGCAGTAGTACCCCCGCCGCATCCACCAAGAAGAAGACGGGCCCGTAGTACCCATAGACTCCCAGAGGTGCTGGCACATCCAGATTGGCAATCCCCTGATTCCGCCGCACCCGTAGTGCCCCCTTTCACCGCCCAGTCTGGAGTCCAGGTGGCGACAGCTCATCTAGGAACGGCCCTAGACTTTTTGCAGCTGTTCATCACCCAGGTTCTCTTGGACTTAATTGTGGTTGAGACCAACCGTAAAGCCACACAATTCATCACCGAGCACCCGGAGAGCAGCTATGCCCAGCCTTTCCGGTGGAAACCAGTCCAAGTTTCCGAACTTAAAATCTTTTTGACCCTTATCCTTCACTTGGGACTAATGAAACAGAATGTATTGCGGTCGTATTGGTCTACGAACCCAGTACATCATGTTCCCTTGTACCCTGCTGCCATGTCCAGGACACGATTTGAGTCCATCCTGCGCTTCCTGCACTTCAATGACGACAAAACCAGTCATAAAAAGGACCACCCTGCTTATGACCGGCTCCACAAAATTCGGCCCCTCATAGACCACCTGTCATCAACATTTGCATATGCTTATACCCCTGAACAGAACATCTGCGTAGACGAGTCCCTCTTACGATTTACCGGGCGCCTTGGCATCAAACAGTACATCCCAAGCAAGCGCGCCCGGTATGGGGTGAAACTGTATACTACCTGGGGAGCAGTGGAAAGGTTGTGTGGGACTTGGTGTCACCCTTGTTCCAGAAGGGGTACCATCTTTATGTGGACAACTATTATACAAGTGTGGCCCTCTATCAGCACAAAGTTAGAAGGAATCCGATGCTGTGGCACTGCGCGGCCTAGTCGCCAGGGCTTCCCCCAACGGCTTGTTACCACCAGACTTGAACGGGGGCAGAGGGCCGCCTTGCGTACTGACGACCTGCTCGCGGTGAAATGGAGGGACAAGAGGGACGTTTACTTTCTGTCCACCATTCACACAGACACGACAGTCCAAATTCAACGGGCAACTGAGGTCATTGAACAGCCCTTTGTCGTCCACGAATATAATGTCAACATGGGAGGGGTGGACTTCAATGACCAGAGGTTAGCGCCCTATTTAATTACCCGAAAAACAAGACGCTGGTATAAGAAAGTGTCTTTTTATCTGATTCAATTGGCAGTTTACAACAGCTTTGTTCTCTACAGTAAGGCTGGGAGAACTGGATCTTTCCTTCAATTTCAGGAACAGATCGTTCTGGACCTCCTGTATCCAGGAGGTGCCAGGCCCCCCCCCCCAAATGCAACTAGCCGACTGCATGGAAGGCATTACGTCTATCAGCTTCCGAGTACCCCAGGTCAGCGCATCCGAAGAAAACGTTGTCGTGTCTGCAGCAGTGCTAGAAGAAGGACTGACACCAGTTTTTATTGTCCCAAATGTCCTGACCAGCCTGGCCTTTGCCTAGGGGAGTGTTTTGAGAGGTACCACGAGCAGGTACACTATTAGAACCTAGGGAACTCCAGACACAGGAGTAGGCACACACTCAGTGGTATTTCGCACATTGTCCCAGGGGGAGGAGAGGTAAGCTTGAAAACCAAACAAACAGGTAAGCATAAAAGTCGGAAGAAGGATCGGTTTCCATGCTTGATATTGCTGATCTGTCCTGGGTTGGCGATATAAGACGGCATGTTTGAATTTCCCTTGAGTGTGGACACCCCCGGTGTATATGTGATTTACTTTGGGCCTATGATGATGCTTTAATGTAGAGTGACCAGATTTTTGTGGGTCCAACCTGGGACGGGGAGGGGGGCGGCGCGCGCAGCGCGTCGCAGCGAAAAGTGGGGAGGACTGAGGAGCGCGCAGCAACAAAGACTGGGGGGAGGGGCAAATGGGAGTGGCCATGACATTGTATGGGCGGAGCTAACGTAATGATGTAACAGCGAGGCATAAGAAAGCAGTGTTTACGCCATGATGTGGACAAACGAGACTTTGCATCATGGGTGTGCAGAAACTGTGTGATGCTAATAGTATACCGTAACCACAAAGCAGCAAACACAGCCATCTATGACCATTAAATAATAAATGCAGCAACAGTTACCCCGGACACCAGAAAATAAACGCAATAGGCAACATGTCAGTACAAAATAAACGCAATGCGGGCAAACATGTCAGTATAAAATAAACGCAATGCGGGCAAACATTTCACTACAAAATAAACGCAATGCGGGCAAACATTTCACCAGAAAATAAACGCAATGCGGGCAAACTTTTCACCATAAAAGAAACGCAATGCGGGCAAACATTTCACCAGAAAAGAAATGCAATGCGGGCAAAGTTCACCTGGAAAAGAAAGCATTTACTCACCTGGCAGAAGTCTCCGGCCTCTGGCACGCTGCTCCCGGGACCACCTTCCCCCTGTATATCTCCCGCGCTGACAGGGCTACGGCAAGATGGCGCCCGAAGCCCTGTACTGGAGACACAAATAGTCTCCAGTATAGGGCTTCGGCAGCCATCTTGCCGTAGCCCTGCTCACCTGCCGGTTTCGGAACAGACACCGGAAGAGGAGGCTGGAGCGGGGCTGCAGGCAATGAACTGGCACGGCGTCTATAGACGCTGCCAGTTCATGAGGAGAGAGTGGCCAGAGTCCCGAGGCCGGGACGTCCCGCTGCTAAAAGCAGGACGTTTCCCGGGACCTCATTAAGCCTGGGACAGCGGACCCCGAATCCGGGACGCGTCCCGGGCAATCCGGGACGTCTGGTCACTCTATTTAATGCCACACAGAGTCATCTCTATTGGCAGGCATATTGCTGTATACTACAGGCATATTGCTGTATACTAAAGTTCTGAGGCCCAGTCACATAAGTTGGTAGCTCACCCTGAGTGCACGGTGGCACGGGGTGTCTCTCTCCTGAGGTTATCACTGCCATTGATGTGGAGGAAGATCTGCCATTGATGTGGAGCAAGGTATGTTTGCCGTTCATTTTTCCTTTCAGCCCAGAGTGCATTACCCGTATACCCAATATAAGGAGTATAGCAGAAACTCCTAATACTGGCCATACATGTAATGATTGCAGAGACCCTAAAATGCCAGGACAGACTCCACAAATGACCCCATTTTGGAAAGAGGACACCCTAAAGTATTATGTGAGGTGCACAGTGAGTTCATAGAAGATTTTATTTTTCGTCACAAGTTAGCGGAAATCGATTTTTATTGTTTTTTTCACAAAGTGTCACTTTCCGCTAACTTGTGACAAAAAATAAAATCTTCTATGAACTCACCATAGTCCTGACAGAATACCTTGGGGTGTCTTCTTTCTAAAATGGGGTCATTTGTGGGGTTCCTATACTGCCCTGACATTTTAGGGGCCCTAAACCGTGAGGAGTAGTCTGGAAATCAAATGCCGCAAAATGACCTGTGAAATCCTAAAGGTACTCATAGGACTTTGGGCCCCTTAGCACAGTTAGGATGCAAAAAAGTGCCACACATGTGGTATCGCCGTACTCAGGAGAAGTAGTACAATGTGTTTTGGGGTGTATTTTTACACATACCCATGCTGGGTGGGAGAAATATCTCTGTAAATGGACAATTGTGTGTAAAAAAAATCAAAAGATTGTCATTTACAGAGGTATTTCTCCCACCCAGCATGGGTATGTGTAAAAATACACCCTAAAAAACACATTATACTACTTCTCCCGAGTACGGCGATACCACATGTGTGGCACTTTTTTGCATCCTAACTGTGCTAAGGGGCCCAAAGTCCAATGAGTATCTTTAGGATTTCACAGGTCATTTTGCGGCATTTAATTTCCAGACTACTCCTCACGGTTTAGGGCCCCTAAAATGCCAGGGCAGTATAGGAACCCCACAAATGACCCCATTTTAGAAAGAAGACACCCCAAGGTATTCTGTCAGGACTATGGTGAGTTCATAGAAGATTTTATTTTTTGTCACAAGTTAGCGGAAATTGATTTGTATTGTTTTTTTTCACAAACTTGTGACAAAAAAAATCTTCTATGAACTCACCATACTCCTAACGGAATACATTGGGGTGTCTTCTTTCTAAAATGGGGTCATTTGTGGGGTTCCTATACTGCCCTGGCATTTTAGGGGCCCTAAACCGTGAGGAGTAGTCTTGAAACCAAATATTGCAAAATGACCTGTGAAATCCTAAAGGTACTCATTGGACTTTGGGCCCCTTAGCGCAGTTAGGGTGCAAAAAAGTGCCACACATGTGGTATCGCCATACTCAGGAGAAGTAGTATAATGTGTTTTGGGGTGTATTTTTACACATACCCATGCTGAGTGGGAGAAAGATATCTGTAAATGGACAATTGTGTGTAAAAAAAAAAAATCAAAAAATTGTCATTTACAGAGATATTTCTCCCACCCAGCATCAGTATGTGTAGAAATACACCCCAAAACACATTATACTACTTCTCCTGAGTACGGCAATACCACATGTGTGGCACTTTTTTGCAGCCTAACTGCGCTAAGGGGTCCAAAGTCCAATGTGTACCTTTAGGCTTTACTGGGGTGCTTACAATTAGGCACCCCCAAAATGTCAGGACAGTAAACACACCCCACAAATGACCCCATTTTGGAAAGTAGACACTTCAAGGTATTCAGAGAGGGGCATGGTGAGTCCGTGGCAGATTTCATTTTTCTTTTTTTGTCGCAAGTTAGAAAAAATGGAAACTTTTTTTTTTGTCACAAAGTGTCATTTTCTGCTAACTTGTGACAAAAAATAATATCTTCTATGAACTCACTATGCCTCTCAGTGAATACTTTGGGGTGTCTTCTTTCCAAAATGGGGTCATTTGGGGGGTATTTATACTATCCTGGAATTCTAGCCCCTCATGAAACATGACAGGGGGTCAGAAAAGTCATAGATGCTTCAAAATGGGAAAATTCACTTTTTGCACCATAGTTTGTAAACGCTATAACTTTTACCCAAACCAATAAATAAAGGCTGAATGGGGGTTTTTTAAATCAAAAACATGTTTGTCCACATTTTTCGTGCTGCATGTATACAGAAATTTTACTTTATTTGAAAAATGTCAGCACAGAAAGTTAAAAAAATCATTTTTTTGACAAAATTCATGTCTTTTTTGATGAATATAATAAAAAGTAAAAATTGCAGCAGCAATCAAATAGCACCAAAAGAAAGCTTTATTAGTGACAAGAAAAGGAGCCAAAATTCATTTAGGTGGTAGGTTCTATGAGCGAGCAATAAACCGTGAAAGCTGCAGTGGTCTGAATGGAAAAAAAGGGTCTGGTCCTTAAGTGGGGTAAAGCCTGCGGTCCTCAAGTGGTTAATAAATGTTAGCACTTGTCTTGGATGCAGGGCATGCATTTTTCAGTCTGGCAGAGGCGGTGTATGCCTGTGCGATTAACCATTCAATTGCAACATGTGTTTAGAGATGCACAGCCTTCCCCCCCACCTTTCCTTAACTGTGTAACTATGTAACTGTCAGGTTAGCTGCTCCCAGCCCCTCCTCCTGAGTTTCCTGTTTGCATGATAAGTAGTAGCAGATTTGCATATGATTTGCATCTGAATTGAATGCGAAGTGTGCAGAAAATGTATTTAGGTGCTGCACACTGAGCTGGTGGTCATTTCAGATGCAGCCTTAAGGTGCGTACACACATGCGACTATAGTCGTTTGTAACGATCGTTCCCCGATCTTTACCAACGACGATCGTTACAAAAAATGAACCACCGACTATTAAGTCTAACGACGAACGAGCCAAATCGCTACAAAAGAAAGTTCTGTCTCGGCGGATTTTAACCAACGACGATCGTTTGCAAAAGTAGTACATCGTTGGAAACGATCGTTTGTACCAGGCTGGACATGCGCATTTCACTTTTTCTCCAGGGAACTTTACAATTTTATGCGCAGGCGCATTAAGTGCTTTTACGTGGTGTAACGTTCGTTCTAACGATGTGATCGTTACACACTTTTTAGAACTAACTTTACTCCGGTCGTTCTTTCATCAATTAAAAGATCGTTCGTCGTTAACAAAGAACGATCGTAGTCGCATGTGTGTACGTAGCATAAGTGGTATGCGCTGGTGTTCTCCTCGCTGTGATTTTATTAGCTTCTGTACTGTGTAATAATAAATAATAGTTAGTCACATCACAGGCCAGCATCCGTTGAGTGACCTGTGACTAACTATTATTTATTATTACACAGTACAGAAGCTAATAAAATCACACAATAACAGTGGAAAAAATTAACGGACCGGGTATTAGTAGTAGTAGTACTAGTAGACCGTAGTAGTAGTAGTAGTAGTAGTAGTAGTAGTACGCACGCAGGTAACTAAAAAATCCCTAGTGTACTAAAATAACGAAGTCGTGTGGCAGACAGTGCCAATTAAAATCGGTCACACACGGTCAGACGCAAACAAATAATCAATTCGGTCGGGCAGGTGATAGTCACAGGTCACTCACAACGGATGCTGGCCTGTGATGTAACTATTATTTATTATTACACAGTACAGAAGCTAATAAAATCGCACACTAACAGTGGAAAAAATTAACTGACCGGGTACTAGTAGTCGTACGCAGGTAACTAATAAATCCCTTGCGTACTTCAAATAACTAAGTCGTGCGGCAGACAGTTGGTGACAAATACAGTCGGTCACACACGGTCAGACGCAATCAATCAATAGGGTCGGGCTGATGACTGTCACAGATCACAACAGGTTTGCTGGCCTGTACAGTGTGCACAGTCAGTAACTAACACAGTACTGAAGCTAATAAACTAACAGACTACAGCACAGCAGTACTAAATAATTAACTAACACTAGTACTAAGTACACAACTAACTAGAATCCCTAACCTACCTAAGCTAGTAGTAGGCTAAGGCTGCCCTAGGCTAGCAGGCCTAGCCTGCACACAGACTAACACTAGCCTAGCACAGTATACACATAGTCCCCAACAGTCCCGATTTCGTCAGGACTGTCCCTTTTTGGGGGGGCCCTCCCGCCATCCCACGCTGCCCCCCTTCTGTCCCGGCCGCTGGGCAGAGAGGGGAAAAAACCTGATCGAGGCACCAGCCCTGGGGATGCATATGCGGGATGGACAACCGCCGCCATTTCTCCCTCCCTCCCTTCTAATGTGCCCCCCAGTGTCGTCGCCCCCCCCCCCCCCCCCCGCCTGCAGAGTTAAATGCGCAGCGGAGCGGGCTGTCATTTATCTTACCATTGCCGTGCGTTTCAGCTGGTCTTCTCTGCTTCCTGTGACGTCACAGGAAGCAGAGAAGACCAGCTGAAACGCACGGCAATGGTAAGATTTGACAGTCCGCTCCGCTGCGCATTTAACTCTGCAGGCGGGGGGGGGCGACGACACTGGGGGGCACATTAGAAGGGAGGGAGGGAGAAATGGCGGCGGTCGTCCATCCCGCATATGCATCCCCAGGGCTGGTGCCTCGATCAGGTTTTTTCTCGCCTCCTCCCCACCCACGGGCACCCTCAGGCTCCCCCCCCCCCCCCCCCCCCTTTCGGGAGTAAAAGGGAGTAATATTAATATTAATAATATTAATTAAAATAAAAATATTTATTTAAAATAAAAATATAAAAAAATGTGGTGGGCGTGACTAGGGGGTGTTGGGGGTGTGGTTAGGGGTGTGGCCTAAGTGTCCCGTTTTCTGTAGTTAAAATGTTGGGAGGTATGTATATACTATACACTAGCTGACTACAAACAATCAAATTACTATCTATCTATAAATGAATAATATAGATGTACATAGCAAGGAAATGAACAGCGCTACTTAAAAACAGATGAATGCCTACCTGCAAAAGAGTGCAAGCCCCACTTGTGGGATATAATACATGCTAGGCTATGCATATACATAGGTTAGGATTTAGTTAGTGTTAGGCCCCTCCCATGGAGGATCGACTTCTACGCAGTGGGAGGGACGAGTACTTAATAGGTTGCATGCAAGCTGTTACAGGAAACTAAGTACTCGTCCCTCCCACTGCGTAGAAGTCGATCCTCCATGGGAGGGGCCTAACACTAACTAAATCCTAACCTATGTATATGCATAGCCTAGCATGTATTATATCCCACAAGTGGGGCTTGCACTCTTTTGCAGGTAGGCACTTGCCTGTTTTTAAGTAGCGCTGTTCATTTCCTTGCTATGTACTAATTTAATTCGTTTTTGGTCAGCTGCTCCCACTTAACAGCCATGCTTTTGGTGTATATGCAGAGCTTCTGTTTGGGTTCAAGGTGCGTTTGTAGTTTCTGGGGGGGCTCAGCGCATCTCTGATGGAGGCCATTCGGAGGCGGCCTGGTGTTGCTCTGATCCACCTTTTGCGGAATAATATAGATGTGTTTAGGAGGTGATTAGTAAGAAAAATGCTGGGTTTACAACAAGAAAAATGCACTTGCTCAGACGCAGCAGCACTCAGTGGCGTAGCTAAGGAGCTGTGGGCCCCGATGCAAGTTTTACATTGGGGTCCCCCCAAGCACTCTATACATAACAATTGATACGGCGCACCAAAACCTGCCAATGGCAACTACAGTGTCAGAGATGCAAGAAGGGAATGGGGAACAGCTTGTTTAGGATTACCACTATTCAAAGTATCTATAGAAGTGATTATTATGAGCACAGGACTAATAGAGAGCTAATACTGCAGTTGAGGGAGGGCCCCTTGGGGCCCCTCTGGCCCAAGGACCCCGATGCGGTCGCTATCTCTGCACCCCCTATTGCTATGCCCCTGGCAGCACTGGAGATGCTCTCAATACTACTAGTCACACAAGTATGTGGCTCCGCAAGATGGCCGCTGCCTTATATAGAGGAGGGGAGGGCCAGGCTCCTCTCCTCTGATTGGTTGCTAGGTCCTCGGCTGGAGGACTTCTGATTGGCCCAATGACGTCATCCCCGAATCCTGAAGCTGAACCCGAACCCATTCGGCCGAATTCCATTGCGCACATTCGGGAAACTTTGCATTCCGATTTGCCATGGATTGAACTATTCGGGTTCGGGTTCGCATTCGGCAACGCAGAAAAACCACCCGAATTTTCGGGTAAAATTCGCATTCGGGGTCCTGCTGAGCATTCCTGCATACAAGACAGATGGTCTCCCCTAGAAAGAACATTCTCTTCAAACCACAGGGAATTGCTTGCGATCTGGAAAGCTCTGCAGAATTGGGAAGACCTGTTGCACTAAAATGTGATGATCCAGTCAGACAGCTGTTGCTCACATAAACCAACAAGGGGGGACCTTCAGTCCACCCCTAATCTCTCTTTCCCTCCAGATATTTGGCTGGGCAGAGAACAGAGTTCTTTCCTTTAAAATCGGTTCTCCTCAAAGGAAAAGACAATGTTCTAGCAGATTGGTTGAGCCGCAAACTAATATATCAGAGAAACTGGTGTCTGAACAGAGATGTGTTCAAAATGATTTGCAACAACTGGAGTCTTCCATCCATAGACCTGTTTGCTGCATGGGACAACACCAGTGGTCGGTGGCGGAAAAAGCCAACGATGGGCCCCTGTGCAGAGTAAATAAAGTGGGCCCCATGTGAGTGGGCGTGGTCATAACAGATCATGGTTGAATCCAAACAATCCTGATAAAAGTACATGAACCTAGGTCTTATTCTGTAGGTGCTGTATTAATTTAGCACACATTTTAAACTTGTATCTGACTGGGGTACAAGTTATTATCCCTGTTTCTCTTGAGTTTCAGAGATAAACACATAGAGAAAAGCCTAGAGGATAATCAGGCCCTAACTGGAACAATTGCATGGGCCCTAGAGAACTTGGGGCCCCTGTGCAGCTGCACGGCCTCACGGGCCTATGTCCGCCTCTGCCAGTGGTGCTCATCCAGATTCAGGATATCCAGGTAACTCGGATTCCCTCAGTTCCTTGTTTAGGGTGTTTTTTGTCCTCCTATACTCCTGGTGATATGCTTGGGATCATTGTCCTGTTGAAAGGTCCAAGTCCACTAGAGCATGGTTGCAGATTAAAGGCTGGAACATTTTGGAGTGGCCATCACAGTCGCCAGACTTAAAGGAGTCATCAGGGGATATATCGTAAAATAAGTGGTACTTACCGGGGGCTTCCTCCAGCTCCAAGCTCACAGGACGTCCCTCGCCGCAGCTCTGCCCGCAGCCGTTCCTCCGCAGGTCCGTCCCGGTCCCCGGCAAGGACCACCAAGGAGACACGTGATCTGAAGATTGCGCATCACATTTCCCCACTGGCCAATCCCTAGATGGCCTCCAGCGTCCGCTTCAGAGCATCCACACTCTACCGTCGACAATGTTCACGTGATCGGTTGCGCGAGTCTAAGGAATTAATTTTTTGATATAATATATGATGGCCTCCGTTTTATATCCCCTGATCTGCCTCGTCCCGGCCTTAGTGCTCCTTGGGTGATGCAACACTGTGTTTGTAATATCACACATAGATAATAGGTCCACATGGCTAATTTACATGGTCTCCGTCCAATTGGTGTATTGGACGGGAGACTTGGCGTCTCTATTGGGACACGTGATGCGGAACTCTGATCACGTGAACATTGTCGACGGTAGAGCGTGGATGCTCTGAAGCGGACGCTGGAGGCCATCTAGGGATTGGCCAGTGGGGACTTGTGATCGGAAGATTCCGCATCACGTGTCTCTTAGCAGTCTTTAAGCTGACGCTGCCGGCGTCCCCTTGATTGGTGGGGGACGCGGTGACGGTATGCGATGGGCGGATTATTTGCCCACTGCTTCGGCCCACGTGGCGGTGATTGACAGCGCCGCTCGCGCAGGCGCAGTACCTGGAGGTCGCTCTGACGTCATCGCCGGGGACCGGGACGGACCTGCGGACGAACGGCTGCAGGCAGAGCTGCGGTGAGGGAGGTCCTGTGAGCTTGGAGCTGGAGGAAGCCCCCGGTAAGTACCACTTATTTTACGATATATCCCCTGATGACTCCTTTAAGTCTGGCGACTGTGATGGCCACTCCAAAATGTTCCAGCCTTTAATCTGCAACCATGCTCTAGTGGACTTGGACCTTTCAACAGGACAATGATCCCAAGCATATCACCAGGAGTATAGGAGGGCAAAAAACACCCTAAACAAGGAACTGAGGGCCGCCAAAAAGAACTACGCTGTAAAACTGGAACGGAACCTCTCCTCAAGAGACACACGAACTGTCTGGAAGGGGCTCAAGGCTGCCACGAACTACAAGCCCCCTCCGCAGCATGCAACTCCCAGCATCGAGCTTGCTGAGAACCTCAGTGAGTTCTATTGCAGATTTGAGAATCCAGCAAGGTCCCCAGAGCCTCCGGCCACCCCCTCTGACTTAGAACCCCCTCATCCATGCCCACCCCCCCTAGCGGTGTATGAGGATGATGTCAGGAAACACCTGTCAGGGATTAATGCAAGGAAAGCCTCAGGCCCAGATGGAGTGTCACCAGCCTGTCTGAAAACCTGCGCACAGCAGCTTGCTCCCATTCTCTCATCCATCTTCACCAAGTCCATCCAGGAAGGCAGGGTCCCTGCTTGCTTCAAGAGGTCTACAATCATCCCGGTCCCCAAAAAACAGGGTGTCTCAGACCTCAACAATTTCAGGCCGGTGGCTCTCACCTCAGTCATCATGAAAGCCTTTGAAAGCTTGGTTTTGCCTTTCCTCAAGCAATTGACCGAGTCCCTGCTGGACCCGTTTCAGTTTGCATATAGAGCAAACAGGTCTACTGATGACGCCATAAATATCTGCCTGGAGCTTGTAAATGAACACCTGGACAGACCTGACTCATACGCCAGGATCCTTCTACTCGACTTTAGCTCGGCGTTTAACACCATCAGCCCCCTAATACTTCAGGAAAATCTTGCTGCCCTCGGAGTCCACCCCACCCTCCGCCTCTGGATCACGGACTTCCTAAGTAATAGATCCCAGGCCGTCAAGCTGGACACTATCATCTCCCAACCAAGGACCACCAATACAGGGGCCCCCAAGGTTGCGTACTGTCGCCGTTCCTATTCTCCCTATACACTAACAATTGCAGGTCCACTGCGGACTCCGTCAAAGTCCTCAAGTTCGCCGACGACACCACCATCGTTGGCCTCATCTCGGGCAATGATGAGCAGGAGTATCGCCACCAGATTGACAGAATTTGCAACTGGTGTAGGGAGAATGGGCTGGTCCTCAACACTACAAAAACGGTCGAGATAATTGTCGATTTTAGGAAACGCGCCACCACCCCACCCCCGATCAGCATTGACGGCACGGTAGTTGAGAACGTCCCCTGTGCACGCCTCCTTGGCACGACAATCTCTAAGGACCTGACATGGAAAGCCAACACTACCTCAACCCAGAAAAAAGCCCAGCAGAGGCTATTTTTCCTACGCCAACTAAAGAAGTTCGGTATGGCCCGCGAGCTTCTGACGAGCTTCTACACTGCCACAATTGAATCTGTCCTCTGCTCCTCCATCCTGGTCTGGTATGCTGGATCCGCCGCCAGCGACAGACACAAACTGCAGAGGGTCATCAGATCAGCGGAGAGAATCATCGGGAAACCACTCCCCTCTCTTGACCAGATTTTCAACTCTAGACTGCGCTCCAGAGCTCAAAAAAATCGCTAATGACCCGTCCCACCCAGGTTTCCGCTTCTTTAGTAGGCTCCCCCTAGGCCGGAGATTCCGATCCATCTACACCAGGACCACAAGGCACAGGAACAGTTTCTTCCCCTCAGCCGTAAATTATCTGAACTCTTAGATCCCTCCTCATCCTACCACGACAAGTGGTGTCTGGTAGCACCCAGCCTGACCGCACGGGTGCACACTTCATATATACGTGTTCAAATGTGTCCAAATGCTGTAACTGTACCCTTTATATTGTCTGTCTGCTTACATATATGTATCGTTATGTCCTGCTCGTTCTCACACTAGCCCTGTACTTGCCAAACCCAATTCCGGGCACAGCCCAGCCGTGCTTGGCGAAATAAAAGATTCTGATTCTGAGTTATCTACTTCTATATGTGGTTTTCCTGGCATAGTATGGCTGACCCTGCTGCTTTACACATTTACAAAGTAGATTGAATGTTTTGTTGTCTCTGATCAGTGGCAGCCTATTTAGTGTCCCTGAGGTTGTTTTTTTTTATATCTCTCCCTGCTCTCAGAAGTTGTATTCTGCCAGAAAAACGTTTATGGCTGTACTTTGCTTATCAGTGATGATTACTATATTCCCAACAAGATACCGACAAAACAGGACCTATCACTCCCATGTCTAAAAATGAAGTTTTTCAGGGGGTATCCATAGTCAGTCAGCTGTATTACTCTTCAATGAGCACATGTGAAGAGACGTGAACAGTTATGCACCGGTCTTCTTATTTATAATATACAAGAGGAAGCGTTTTGTTGGTGTGATTGGGTTGGTACGACCAATATTCCTATGTATCTAATGTTTACTTGACTTGAGATGCAGATTATGTATATTAACTATTAGTTATTCACTGTTTTATTCTTTCTATAATATGGTTTAATAGAGAGCCTCTGACTGACAGTTAAAGATTTTGTATATCTGTTTATCATCTTTATGATCATGTTTTACTTATTTTTATATATTCTCCATAGATGATGGGTTCCTACATGCATTTACACTTTATGCACTGGACACTTCCAACATTTGATGGGGGGAGGGGAGGCCGAGACAAGATGGTGGAGAAAATGTTGGGGGGGGGGGTGAAGGTGGCCCAGACAAAAAGAGGGGTGGAGGATGCCCAGGCAGGATGGGGGGGGGGGGGGATGGAGGATGCCCAGGCAGGATGGGGGGGGGGGATGGAGGATGCCCAGGCAGAATGGTGAAGGAGGATGGGGGTGGAATGAAGGCAGCTCAGACACGATGGGGGCATACAGGATGGTAAAGGAAGGATGGGGGAGATAAAGGTTGCCCAGACAGAAAGGGGGTGGGGGATGAATGAGGCCCAGACATTATGAGGGGGATGGAGGAGGCCCAGACATTTATGGGGGGGGGGGTGGAGGAGGCCCAGACATTTATGGGGGGGGTGGAGGACCAGATGAGCCTGAGGTCTGTAGCTTGCCACTTCTGCTTACAACCTGTGGAAGTTGAGGGACCTGCTGCTACCAACCTGCGGTAGACACTCTCACTTGTGTTGCCTCTGCTGCACGTGGGTCCTAGGGTTGCCACGTCAGTTGCCTCTGCTGCACGTGGGTCCTGGGGTCACAATGCCGGTTGTCTCTGCTGCACGTGGGTCCTGGGGTCGCCACATGGGTTGTGTATGCGCAGATGGATATGTGGTGATTTGCCCTGAGCCCTTCTGTGTGTGTACAGAAAGGCTATGCACGTGTACAGAAAGGCTATGCACGTGTACAGAAAGGCTATGCACGTGTACAGAAAGACTATGCACGTGTACAGAAAGGCTATGCACGTGTACAGAAAGGCTATGCACGTGTACAGAAAGACTATGCACGTGTACAGAAAGGCTATGCACGTGTACAGAAAGGCTATGCACGTGTACAGAAAGGCTATGCACGTGTACAGAAAGACTATGCACGTGTACAGAAAGGCTAGGCACGTGTACAGAAAGGCTAGGCACGTGTACAGAAAGGCTAGGCACGTGTACAGAAAGGCTAGGCACGTGTACAGAAAGGCTAGGCACGTGTACAGAAAGGCTAGGCACGTGTACAGAAAGGCTAGGCACGTGTACGGAAAGGCTATGCACGTGTACAGAAAGGCTATGCACGTGTACAGAAAGGCTATGCACGTGTACAGAAAGGCTATGCACGTGTACAGAAAGACTATGCACGTGTACAGAAAGGCTATGCACGTGTACAGAAAGGCTATGCACGTGTGCAGAAGCAGTGGTATGAAATCTCGGAGTGGACCGACATGAGACCAGTAATAGCAGAAAATGATTAAGGATAAAATATTCATGAAAATAATTTTTATTGGCGGGGGAGGGTCAGAATGAGGGAAATACAGGAGAATTTATAAATTCCTAAAAAGTAAAGTCACAGAGCTATGTACATCATACAATATTGTATACACACAGCCTATCCACATACAATGCTCCTTGCACTCTGGTGCACTACATGTACAAGCAGGTAAACGCATGTCGCACATGTCAGGTGATTTGGGGGTTTCACAAAAGGATCAGACTATGAAGTGAGGTAAATCTGACAGTAGGGGGGGTTATTGCTGCTACGTCTGAAATCTGCCCCGTCAGAGGACCTGATTGCACTGTGTGTGGCAGAATAGGAGGTGGAACTGCAACCACACATGCATGTGTGTTCTAATTCTGATATACATACCCACATATAACATTATTTACTAAGCCAACCTTGTGCCGCACTGTACAGACAGGATGACATCACTGGTCACTGCACTGCCTTCCTGCCCACACTCCACAGTACAGACAGGATGACATCACTGGTCACTGCACCGCCTTCCTGCCCACACCCCACTGTACAGACAGGATGACATCACTGGTCACTGCACCGCCTTCCTGGCCACCCCTGGCTCTACAGACAGGATGACATCACTGGTCACCGCACTGCCTTACTGCCTGCCACCACTGTACAGACAGGATGACATCACTGGTCACTGCCTTACTGCCCGTCCCCCACTACCCACAAGATGAGATCACTGGTCACTGCACTGCCTTACTGCCTGCCGGTACTGTACAGACACGATTACCTCAACGATCAATGCATCACCTTAGCGATGTCACCTCTGCTGACTGCTGTGTGATCGGGTAAGTGACATCACCTCTGCTGACTGCTGTGTGATCAGGAACTGACGTCACCTCTGCTGACTGCTGTGTGATTGGGGGAGTGACGTCACCTCTGCTGACTGCTATGTGATTGGGGAAGTGACGTTGTGTGATCAGGGCAGTGAAGTCACCTCTGCTGACTGCTGTGTGATCGGGTAAGTGACATCACCTCTGCTGACTGCTGTGTGATCAGGAACTGACGTCACCTCTGCTGACTGCTGTGTGATTGGGGAAGTGACGTTGTGTGATCAGGGCAGTGAAGTCACCTCTGCTGACTGCTGTGTGATTGGGGAAGTGAAGTCACCTCTGCTGACTGCTGTGTGATTGGGGAAGTGACCTCACCTCTGCTGACTGCTGTGTGATCGGGGAAGTGATGTCACCTCTGCTGATTGCTGTGTGATCAGGGAAGAGAAGTCACCTCTGCTGACTACTGTGTGATCGGGGAAGTGACGTCACCTCTGCTGACTGCTGTGTGATCAGGGAGTGATGTAACCTCTGCTGACTGCTGTGTGATCGGGGAAATAACGTCACCTCTGCTGACTGCTGTGTGATCAGGGAGTGATGTCACCTCTGCTGACTGCTGTGTGATCGGGGAAGTGACGTCACCTCTGCTGACTGTTGTGTGATCGGGGGAGTGACGTCACCTCTGCTGACTGCTGTGTGATTGGGGAAGTGACGTCACTTCTGCTGACTGCTGTGTGATCAGGAAGTGACGTCACCTCTGCTGACTGCTGTGATCAGGAAGTGACGTCACCTCTGCTGACTGCTGTGTGATCGGGGAAGTGACGTCACCTCTGCTGACTGCTGTGTGATCAGGAAGTGACGTCACCTCTGCTGACTGCTGTGTGATCAGGAAGTGACGTCACCTCTGCTGACTGCTGTGTGATCGGGGCAGTGAAGTCACCTCTGCTGACTGCTGTGTGATCGGGGAAGTGACTTCACCTATGCTGACTGCTGTGTGATCGGGGAAGTGATGTCACCTCTGCTGATTGCTGTGTGATCAGGGAAGTGAAGTCACCTCTGCTGACTGCTGTGTGATCGGGGAAGTGACGTCACCTCTGCTGACTGCTGTGTGATCAGGAAGTGATGTCACCTCTGCTGACTGCTGTGTGATCAGGAAGTGATGTCACCTCTGCTGACTGCTGTGTGATCGGGGAAGTGACGTCACCTCTGCTGACTGCTGTGTGATCGGGGAAGTGACGTCACCTCTGCTGACTGCTGTGTGATCAGGAAGTGATGTCACCTCTGCTGACTGCTGTGTGATGATGAAGTGACGTCACCTCTGCTGACTGCTGTGTGATCAGGAAGTGATGTCACCTCTGCTGACTGCTGTGTGATCGGGGAAGTGACGTCACCTCTGCTGACTGCTGTGTGATCGGGGAAGTGACGTCACCTCTGCTGACTGTTGTGTGATCGGGGAAGTGACGTCACCTCTGCTGACTGCTGTGCGATCGGGGAAGTGACGTCACCTCTGCTGACTGCTGTGTGATCGGGAAGTGAAGTCACCTCTGCTGACTGCTGTGTGATCGGGGAAGTGACGTCACCTCTGCTGACTGCTGTGTGATCAGGAAGTGATGTCACCTGTGCTGACTGCTGTGTGATCAGGAAGTGATGTCACCTGTGCTGACTGCTGTGTGATCAGGAAGTGATGTCACCTCTGCTGACTGCTGTGTGATCAGGAAGTGATGTCACCTCTGCTGACTGCTGTGTGATCGGGGAAGTGATGTCACCTCTGCTGACTGCTGTGTGATCGGGGAAGTGACGTCACCTCTGCTGACTGCTGTGCGATCGGGGAAGTGACGTCACCTCTGCTGACTGTTGTGCGATCGGGGAAGTGACGTCACCTCTGCTGACTGCTGTGCGATCGGGGAAGTGACGTCACCTCTGCTGACTGCTGTGTGATCGGGGAAGTGACGTCACCTCTGCTGACTGCTGTGTGATCGGGGAAGTGACGTTACCTCTGCTGACTGCTGTGTGATCAGGAAGTGACGTCACCTCTGCTGACTGCTGTGTGATCGGGGAAGTGACGTCACCTCTGCTGACTGCTGTGTGATCAGGAAGTGATGTCACCTCTGCTGACTGCTGTGTGATCAGGAAGTGACGTCAGCTCTGCTGTCTGCTCAGGAAGTGATGTCACCTCTGCTGACTGCTGTGTGATCAGGAAGTGACGTCAGCTCTGCTGTCTGCTGTGTGATCAGGAAGTGATGTCACCTCTGCTGACTGCTGTGTGATCAGGAAGTGACGTCAGCTCTGCTGTCTGCTGTGTGATCAGGAAGTGATGTCACCTCTGCTGACTGCTGTGTGATCAGGAAGTGACGTCAGCTCTGCTGACTGCTGTGTGATCAGGAAGTGATGTCACCTCTGCTGACTGCTGTGTGATCGGGGAAGTGACGTCACCTCTGCTGACTGCTGTGTGATCGGGGAAGTGACGTCACCTCTGCTGACTGTTGTGTGATCGGGGAAGTGACGTCACCTCTGCTGACTGCTGTGTGATCAGGGAAGGGACGTCACCTCTGCTGACTGCTGTGTGATCGGGGAAGTGACGTCACCTCTGCTGACTGCTGTGTGATCAGGAAGTGACGTCAGCTCTGCTGTCTGATCAGGAAGTGATGTCACCTCTGCTGACTGCTGTGTGATCAGGAAGTGACGTCAGCTCTGCTGACTGCTGTGTGATCGGGGAAGTGACGTCACCTCTGCTGACTGTTGTGTGATCGGGGAAGTGACGTCACCTCTGCTGACTGCTGTGTGATCAGGGAAGGGACGTCACCTCTGCTGACTGCTGTGTGATCGGGGAAGTGACGTCACCTCTGCTGACTGCTGTGTGATCGGGGAAGTGACGTCACCTCTGCTGTGTGATCAGGAAGTGACGTCACCTCTGCTGACTGCTGTGTGATCGGGGAAGTGACGTCACCTATGCTGACTGCTGTGTGATCGGGGAAGTGACGTCACCTCTACTGACTGCTGTGTGATCAGGAAGTGATGTAACCTCTGCTGTCTGCTGTGTGATCAGGAAGTGATGTAACCTCTTCTGTCTGCTGTGTGATCAGGAAGTGACGTCACCTCTGCTGACTGCTGTGTGATCGGGGAAGTGACGTCACCTCTGCTGACTGCTGTGTGATCAGGAAGTGACGTCACCTCTGCTGACTGCTGTGTGATCAGAAAGTGACGTCACCTCTGCTGACTGCTGTGTGATCAGGAAGTGATGTAACCTCTGCTGTGTGATCAGGAAGTGACGTCACCTCTGCTGACTGCTGTGTGATCAGGAAGTGACGTCACCTCTGCTGACTGCTGTGTGATCAGGAAGTGATGTAACCTCTGCTGTCTGCTGTGTGATCAGGAAGTGATGTCACCTCTGTTGACTGCTGTGTGATCGGGGAAGTGACGTCACCTCTGTTGACTGCTGTGTGATCGGGGGAGTGACGTCACCTATGCTGACTGCTGTGTGATCAGGGAAGTGACGTCACCTCTGCTGACTGCTGTGTGATCGGGGAAGTGACGTCACCTCTGCTGACTGCTGTGTGATCAGGGAAGTGACGTCAGCTCTGCTGACTGCTGTGTGATCAGGGAAGTGACGTCACCTCTGCTGTGTGATCGAGGAAGTGACGTCACCTATGCTGACTGCTGTGTGATCAGGAAGTGACGTCACCTCTGCTGACTGCTGTGTGATGGGGGGAGTGACGTCACATCTGCTGACTGCTGTGTGATCAGGGAAGTGACGTCACCTATGCTGACTGCTGTGTGATCGGGGAAGTGACGTCACCTCTGCTGACTGCTGTGTGATCGGGGAAGTGACGTCACCTCTGCTGACTGCTGTGTGATCGGGGAAGTGACGTCACCTATGCTGACTGCTGTGTGATCGGGGAAGTGACGTCACCTCTGCTGACTGCTGTGTGATCGGGGAAGTGACGTCACCTCTGCTGACTGCTGTGTGATCGGGGAAGTGACGTCACCTCTGCTGACTGCTGTGTGATCGGGGAAGTGACGCCACCTCTGCTGACTGCTGTGTGATCAGGGAAGTGACGTCACCTCTGCTGACTGCTGTGTGATCGGGGAAGTGACGTCACCTACGCTGACTGCTGTGTGATCAGGAAGTGACGACACCTCTGCTGACTGCTGTGTGATCGGGGAAGTGACGTCACCTCTGCTGACTGCTGTGTGATGGGGGGAGTGACGTCAGCTCTGCTGACTGCTGTGTGATCAGGAACTGACGTCACCTCTGCTGACTGCTGTGTGATCGGGGGAGTGATGTCACCTCTGCTGACTGTTGTGTGATCGGGGAAGTGACGTCACCTCTGCTGACTGCTGTGTGATCGGGGAAGTGACGTCAGCTCTGCTGACTGCTGTGTGATCAGGGAAGTGACGTCACCTCTGCTGACTGCTGTGTGATCGGAGAAGTGACGTCAGCTCTGCTGACTGCTGTGTGATCGGGGAAGTGACGTCACCTCTGCTGACTGTTGTGTGATCAGGGAAGTGACGTCACCTATGCTGACTGCTGTGTGATCGGGGAAGTGACGTCACCTCTGCTGACTGCTGTGTGATCAGGAAGTGACGTCACCTCTGCTGACTGCTGTGTGATCAGGAAGTGACGTCACCTCTGCTGACTGCTGTGTGATTGGGGATGTTACGTCACCTCTGCTGACTGCTGTGTGATCAGGGAAGTGAGGTCACCTCTGCTGACTGCTGTGTGATCAGGAAGTGACGTCACCTCTGCTGACTGCTGTGTGATCGGGGAAGTGATGCCACATGTACGCCCTCGTCATCCAGTTGTCACATTCCTCCATTCTATATGGCTACTGATCAGCACATTCACATGAAGGACGAGGTGCCAGCTCCACCCTCCAGGGGGCACTACAGTCTGTGTCTTGCAGGGAGAGGACTGGACACAACGATGACAGATCATAGACGGTTTGGTTGGTCCCTGATAATCTGAAGGTGTGTAGAATCCGTTATTCTGTGCTCTCTGGAATCTCACAATCGTCCACAATCAGCGTATGGATGATTCCTTCCCTCCTCTTCCCGCTGCTCACCGCCTTAATGCAGCAATCGTGATTCCCAATGCTGAAGTGCGTCTCCGTTCCGTCCTCTACAAACTCCCCCTACGGAGAGACAGACGCATCAGAGCACGATGACATCACACAGCCAACAAATGACATCACACAACTGAAATGCTACTGGTGACCTCACAGCCTGGACATTACATCACTTCCATGCCGGAAACACTATTACCATAATTACCCCATAACTGCACGGAGGAGGAAGGGGCAGCTCTCTCCTCCAGGCCGGAAAGCCCCAGCTGCTTACCTGTAGCCGTGTTTCGGCGAGTCCTCCAGGACGGCTGCTGCTGAGACATTGCTGTCTCCTGTCTCACTGGAAACACCTGAAATAAATTGTAAAGCTAATTAGGTCTGAGTCCATAAAGGACTCCTCCTCCCCTTCTCATTCAGTTAACCCCGAGTACCCATTCACATCTGTATACTTATTTTATATACATACATAATTTATTTATTTATCCCCTTTTTTTTTTTTTTTTTAGGGTTGGGAACTCAGGCAGCCGTCCTGGAGGACTCGCCGAAACACGGCTACAGGTAAGCAGCTGGGGCTTTCTCCCATCGTCCTCCAGGACGGCTGCTGCTGAGACCAGCGAGAAATTTTTTACCTTAGGGAGGGATGATGGCCTGTAGAACCTTTCGTCCAAAACTTTGGTCCTGGCTTGAAAGCAGTTCCACTCGATAGTGTCTGATGAACGTAGTGTGAGACGACCAGGTCGCGGCTTTGCAAATCTGCTCTAGGCTTGCCCCCGACCTTTCTGCCCATGATGCTGCCAAAGACCTAGTAGAGTGTGCTGTCACTTTAGTAGGAGCCGTTGTATTAGATGCTTTATAAGCTAAGGTGATAACTTCCTTTACCCATCTGGAAATAGTACTCTTGGATGACTGTAACCCCTTTCCTGACCCTGAATGGGAAATTAACAGATGGCTTGATCTTCTCCAGTCAGCAGTGCGCTGAAGGTAAACTAGCACTGCTCTCCTAACGTCTAGCGTACTCCATTTCTTTTCTAGCTCATTGGTAGGATTTGAGGAAAAAGAAGGTAGAATTATTTCCTGAGACCTATGAAAGGCTGTAGCTACCTTACGTAAATACGCTGGATCTGGTCTAAAAACTATCCTGTCTGGGTGAACCACCATATAAGGATCTTTAATGGATAAGGCCTGAATGTCGCTAATCCTCCTAGCTGACGTGATAGCTATTAGAAAAGCTACCTTCAGAGACAAAAATTTTAAAGGTACTTCTGACAAAGGTTCAAATTTTTCCGAGGTTAGGAAATCTAGGACTAAGGATAAGTCCCAAGGCGGCACCAACTTTTCGGGAATAGGCTGTGACCTGGCTACCGAAGTCAGAAAGTTTTTCACAAAAATATTTTTTGACAACTGTCTATTTAGAAAAACAGAAAGTGCAGAAACGTGAACTCTTAGTGAACTAACTGCTAGTCCCAAATCTACCCCGCTCTGCAGAAACTCTAAAATAAATTTTAGGTCATTCGTTCTGACCCCATTTTTTTCCTTCCAAAACAAAAAAGCTTTCAAAATTTTTGCGTACTTTTTCCTTGTAGAAGGTTTTCTACACTTTACTAAGGTGGAAATCACCTTTTTTGAAAACCCCTGTTGCTCTAAGATGCTTTCTTCAGCATCCAAGCTGTGAGGTTCAACATCTGCGGATTTGGATGATACCGGCTTCCCTGTATCAACAGATCTGCCCTGCTGCCCAAGTACCAAGGACCTTTGACTAAGAGATGCTGGAGATCTGGGAACCACACTCTCCTGGGCCAATTTGGACCTATGAATATAACCGTGCAATCTGATAACTGAATCTTGCTGAGAACTCTGGGGATCAGTTTGAAGGGGGGGAAGGCATAGAGAAGACCCTTCGGCCAATCCACTACCAACGCATCCAGACGATTCTCCGGCACTGCTGGGTGTAGGGAACAAAAGTCTTTTACTTTTGCGTTTTGTGGCGTCGCAAACAGATCTATTATTGGGCATCCCCATTCCTGTATAATCTGAAGAAATATCTGCTGATTTAGTTGCCACTCTGCTTCCACTGTCATCCCCCTGCTGAGTGAATCTGCCCATCTGTTTTTTATTCCCTGAATGTGAACCGCATTCAGAGAAATCAGATTTCGCTCTGCCCAAGCCATTATAGTCAACGCGAGATCTCGCAGACTTTGAACTCTGGTTCCCCCTTGCTTTTTTAAGTAGGATACCGTGACAATATTGTCCGAGTATACTAGCACTTCTTTCCCTACTAGATGCACCTGAAGTCGTAGGAGTCCCAGCTTTACCGCCATCAACTCTCGATAATTTGATGAGCTTTTTATCATCTCCTGATCCCATAGGCCGCTGACCTGGAACTCTGAACAATGGGCCCCCCGTCCCGACAAGCTGGCATCTGTATAAACCCTCGCTGGGGACATCTGACGCCAACGTCTCCCCAGCGACAGGTGATTTTGACAAGTCCACCACTGAAGGGACTGAAGGACCTGGTCCGGGCACTGCACCTGATTGTCCAAGGACCTCTGATTCCTGTCCCAAACTGAGAGAAACCATGTTTGGGTAACTCTTGAATGAGCTTGGGCCCACTCCACTGCTGGAAAAGTTGAGGACATTTGTCCCAGTAAGGACATGATTCCTCTTAGTGACACTCTCTTTTCTTTTTTGAAGAATTGCACCTTTTGTATTAACTTTTCCACCTTGTCTACTGGGAGGTATACCATCTGTGTAGTGCTGTCCCATAGCAACCCCAAAAATACTATTTTTTGGGTTGGATTCGGCTGGGATTTTTCTTTGCTTACCCTCCATCCCAGCTTCTCCAACCAGTCTATTGAAAAATTTAGCTGCTTCTTTAAAATTTCCTCCGTTTCTGCAAGGAATAGGAAGTCGTCCAGATACGGCAGAACCCTTACATTGTGGAGATGAAGAAAAGCGATTACCTCTGCTACCACTTTCGTGAAAATTCTCGGCGCGGATGTAATCCCGAACGGAAGGGCCCGAAATTGGTAATGGCATATTGATTCCCCGATCTGAATCGCGAACCTGAGAAATCTCTGACAAGCTGGGTGAATCGGTACGTGAAGATATGCGTCTTCCAAATCCAAAGTTGCAAGGAACGCTCCCGGAAACATCGAGTTTTTTACAGAGGTGATGCTTTCCATCCGGAACTTTTTCTCCACAATGTAAGGGTTCAGGGATTTCAAGTTCAAAATCATTCGGAACTTTCCTGATGGTTTGCGAACTAGAAAAACCTTTGAATAAAACCCCTGAAAATGTTCCTGTAGCGGGACTCTGCTGATCACATTTTTTTCCAGTAATGAAATTACCGAGTCTCTTAAGGCCTGTGCCCACTGAGGATCCCTTGGGACCCCCGTCACTAATCTGCAGGGAGGAGGAACTGCACTGAATTCGATTCGGTAACCATACTGGATTAAATTCAAGACATAAGGACTTTTGGTTACCTCTTTCCATGCAGGAAGAAAGTGTTCTAACCTCCCCCCTACAGGACCCTGATAGTCATTTTGCTGGTTTTGCGGGAGGGCCCTGAGATTTGTTGAACAGAAAGGACCCCCTACCTCTGCCCGCGTTATAAGTCCACCTTTTTGACTGAAAAGCACCCCTAGAGGATTCTCCCCTTATCGGGTTTCTTTTATTCATGAAGGGTTTTTTGGTAATTTTCTTCCTTTTATCCGGAAATTTTTTCCCTTTGTCAGAAGATCTCTGTAATACTGCGTCAAGATCTTTCCCAAAAAGCAATTCTCCTTGGAACTCCATGGAACATAGATTGTTTTTTGAAGCACAATCACCTTCCCAAGCGTTTAACCAAACAGCCCGTCTGAAAGAATTAACCAGAGCCGCTGCCTTTGCTGATGCTCTCAGGCTTTCTGATGCTGCATCAGCAAGAAAAGCTACCGACTTCGTAATTACCGGTAAGGATTCCAGAATTTTCTCATGTGGAGTACCAGCCACTAGATGATTCTGTAATCCTTCAACCCATCTCAACAAATTCCTAGCCAAGCAAATAGAAGCTATAGCCGGCTTAAAGGAAAAAGATACTGCATCCCATGCTCTTTTGAGCAAGGCTTCCGCCTTTCTGTCCATAGGATCTTTTAGGGCACCAGTATCCTCAAAAGATAAATCCGAGTTTTTCGAATATTGCGCCAACGCTGCGTCTAACTTAGGACATTTTGCCCAAGGAGATTCTTCTTCCACTTTGAAGGGGAACCTCCTTTTAAAAGATCTTGGAATAAATAAACGTTTTTCCGGATCTTTCCACTGAGATTTAATAAGTTCCTTAATGGAGTCATGTATGGGAAAAACCTTGACTGCTTGTTGTACCAAACCCTTATATATGTTATCACGAATCGAGGTAACAGGAATATCCGATTTTATCTGTTCGGAGTCATACACTGCCTTTAATATTTTCTCTGTGTCTTCTGCAGAAAATAAATAGCGAGTCGTTTTGACAGCCTTAGAAGTTTCAGAAATATCTGATTCTACTGCCTCCCCTTCCTCTCCTGAACCTTCAGAAGAAACCGGAATACTGGATACGGGGCCTACCTGAGGGATCCCTGTTTGCTGATCTGCTTGCGGGTCTCCCACACGATCTACCCCCCCTGGAATTGCCACTGAGGATTGATCTTGGGATACTGACAGTGCTGACCTGAAAGCAGTAAAAGTATTGGAGATCTCATCCTTCACTGTCTGCATTAGGTCTAACAATCTCTACATATATTTTTAGTTGCCCCCTCCTGAAGCCTCGCATTGCACACTCTACATCTAATTTTGAGCTTTGCTGTGGCTTTCTGTGGGGAACAAATCACAAAACAGAGAACATTCTATCAATTCAATGTTGCCTGTATTATATGTGAAAAAAAAACAATCCACTGCTCACCCACATACCCGCGGACTTGCTCCCGACTCCAGAGGTACAGCCGCTTGGGTATCATCTGCTGCCGGTTTGGAGGTCTGCAGCTGCTCCATATTGCAGCGTATGCGGCGTTCCATGTGCGCCCAAGTGTGGCTTGTATAGCCACACTTCCTGGTTCCGGAGGCCGCCCCGCCCGTCCTTTCCCAGAAACCGGAAGCGGAAGTGACGTCATAGCTACGACGTACTCCCGCGAGATTAGCACTCGGCCACTCCGATCCGGCTGCGCACAAACACGCACATGCAAGGCGGCCATGGTGGCTTCTCAATCCAGCGAGAGTGAAGGAGACCAGGTAAAACACATTCCCATACCGTCTCCCACCAGGGCCGAAACTTCCGTTACCAGCCCCTAACCACCACAAGACAGTAGAGCCTATCTATAACATGGGTGCCCCAGGCAACCCCCATGCCATAAAAAATAACAAAGGGAGCTCACTAATCAGGCGTCCAGCGTGAATGGGAAACAACAAAAAACTGAATGAGAAGGGGAGGAGGAGTCCTTTATGGACTCAGACCTAATTAGCTTTACAATTTATTTCAGGTGTTTCCAGTGAGACAGGAGACAGCAATGTCTCAGCAGCAGCCGTCCTGGAGGACGATGGGAGAAACACTATTACCATAACCACCCCATAACTCTGCACGGAGGAGGAAGGGGCAGCTCCCGCCTCCAGACCAGAAACACTATTACCATAACCACCCCATAACTCTGCACAGAGGAGGAAGGGGCAGTTCCCTCCTCCATGCCGGAAACACTATTACCATAACCACCCCATAACTGCACGGAGGAGAAAGGGGCAGTTCCCTCCTCCATGCCGGAAACACTATTACCATAACCACCCCATAACTGCACGGAGGAGGAAGGGTCAGTTCCCTCCTCCAGGCCGGAAACACTATTACCAAAACCACCCCATAACTCTGCAGAGGAGGAAGAAGTAGCTCCCTCCTCCAGGCTGGAAACATTACCATAACCACCCCATAACTGCATGGAGGAGAGAAGGACGCAAAGATGTAGACTCCTTTTTAGAGGAAGATCAAACACTGGCTACTGTCCCTCCACCCCAGAAGCTGAAATCCCTGGAGAGCAGACTGTATAATTTGATGGAGAGAGAGGTAAGAAAGTATTGGACGTTAGTTACCTTAAAAAAGTATAAGGCAGTTGGGAGAGCCCCTAGAGGGATTCGTTTTTTACAAACACCTCATCCAAGCAAAAGTCCGTCCATCAGCCAAGGTGAAGTGTAATGCACTTTTTGAAAAATTTATCCTCACATATCAAGATTTGGTGGTAGAGGAAAATGAAATTGATTACCAGGAAATCCTGGATGAAATTGAAAGTATTAAAAAGTTGATCATTGCACACACCGATGAGGATCATCTGAAACTTTCTATAACAAAATTTGAAATTAGACTAACTCCTATTCAAGATCAAATAAAAAAGATAAGAAAGCTAAATTTGCTCGGGATCGTGCTGATTATGAGCAACAAAGAGTTTTTTCCTGGAGACAAGATAGAATGTTCAGGAGTCCTAATCAGAGTAACAAGAGAAGGAGAAGACGTAACCCTTCTGGCAATAGTTCAGGAATGGGGTCTCCACAAAATTACCCTGCCACCTCTCAGGGCTCGTCTAGAGGGGGTAGATCGTCATCAGAAGATGAAGTCCCTTTAGACAGAATAAGATCAGGAGAGGGAGGAGGAAATCAAAGAGGCATTCTGAAGCAAGTGTCTTGGACCAAACCTCAACCGAGACGATCAGAAAGGAACAGGAGGAAGTGAAGGTCTATAACCTCTCTGGAGTGGAGCTGAGTGATGCAACATACTCTCTACTCAACAAGGGTTTGAATTTTTGCCCCACTGCCAATTTTGATTTTGCTAAATTTGAACAGGGACTTTTTCTAAATACTCGTAAACTATCATTGCATAGGTTCTTTTTTTCTAAGCAAAAGCCATCAGAGCACACAATGACTGAAGAGTTGAAATCTGTGCCTCCTTTAGTAAGTATATCTGAGGACTATTGGGATAGAGATACATTAAGAGATTTGTGTGAACTTTCTGAAGCCCTCCCTCCCAATTTAGTGAACATTCAGCGCCCTCTACCATATAATATAGGTAACCGATCCCTTTTTAATCCCCCGACTGTGCCAGGCGGTTCTGTGGAACTTTTCCAACATAGGGTCCTTGAGGATTGTAAGGCACTAATTTACCCTAAAGCCACCTCTAATTTGACTTGGGCAGAAAAAGAGTCACTCAAATGGCTAACCTCAAGGTCAGATCTAACTATAAGAGAGGCGGAAAAGGGGGGAGGAGTGGTGGTTCTCTCAACAGAAGATTATCTTCGGGAATGCCATAGACAGCTGGAGGACGGTTCTACTTATTCTAAATTATCTTCTGATCCAACTTTGAAATATATCGGAGAACTCAAAAAATTATTATCAAAAGGGAGTTCGTGATGAAGCCATCGATAGAACCATGGCCAATAAACGTATTCCTCAAAATCCATGCAGCCTGGTGTGGTATTGTATTCCTAAAATACACAAGTCTAGGGAAAACCCACCGGGCCGCCCTATCGTTTCAGCCATTGGTTCTTTGACCGAATCTCTATCCCAATATCTGGACTTCCAGTTACGACCCCTCCTTAGATCTCTCCCTTCCTTTGTAGGAGATACTGTTGAAGTGCTGAATGTTCTAAATAATTTTGAATGGCAGTCAGGATTACCATTTTGCTTCTATTGATGTGGTCTCATTATATAGTCGCATCTGTCATTGTGATGGTTTAGAGGCGATTAGAGAATTTATACCTAAATTGATTGAACAGGAGGCCATGCAATGGTTTGTTTGGCGGGTCTGGAGTTTGTTCTCACCAGGAACTCATTCCTCTTTGACTGCCGGTGGTACCATCAGGAGGTCGGCACGGCGATGGGGACCCCTGTGGCCCCTACCTATGCCGGCCTCTTCATGGGCCACTGGGAGGCAAAATATATTTATGCATCGAGGAATGGGTTCCTGGAGCGGATAAAACTCTGGATCCGCTATATAGATGACATTTTGGTGGTGTGGGAGGGGCGACGTGAGGAATTTGAAGAATTTATGTTGTATATCAATTCTAATGATGTAAATATGTCCTTCACCCATTTCTGGGGAGATCAGCATCTTGATTTTCTAGATCTAGACATATCAGTATTAGAGGGAGTTATTCTAACAAAAACTTATAGAAAGAAAACGGCAGTTAATTCTCTGTTAAGCGCTACTAGCTACCATCCACCAGCTACTGTTAAAGGAGTCCCCTATGGACAATTCCTCCGTCTTCGGAGGAACGCCACTACATGGGAAGATTTTGTGGAACAGTCCTCAAACTTAAAAGTTAGACTCTCCCAGAGGGGTTATGAACTAAATATTATTGAACAGGCATATTCGAAGGCTGCTAATAGAGATAGAGGTTCTCTGCTATCCTGAAAAGATGGTCGCCATGCTCAAAATAGATTTTTTATGCATTTTTCCTTCTCACCAATGTATGAGTCAATTAAACAGGCTATTAACAGGAACTGGTGAATTATACAACAGGATAAATCGCTAAAAGACAGGAGCTCCCTCCCACCCTGTGTCTCCTATAAACGAGTCCCCAATCTAAAAGATAAACTGACCCGTAGTGAATTTACAAGTCCTCAAACTACCTCTTGGCTGGATTCACACCGACCACTAGGTAATTTTAAATGTCATAATTGCTCTTGTTGTAATTTTATTATACAAGGTAACTCCTTAAGCCATTTTGGGAAAACCTGTTAGATTAAACAATTCATTAATTGCAGGACAAGGGGTCTGGTTTATGCATTAGTCTGCCCCTGTCAGAGAATTTATATAAGGGAGACTATTAATATGCTAAAGCAGGGGTAGGGAACCTTGGCTCTCCAGCTGTTAAGGAACTACAAGTCCCACAATGCATTGCAGGAGTCTGACAGCCAAAGTCATGATTAATAAAGGCAAATGCATGCTGGGATTTGTAGTTTTATCACAGCTGGAGAGCCAAGGTTCCCTACCCCTGTGCTAAAGGATCGGTACCAGGCCCACTGTAGATCTATTCATAGTGGTATTGGGTGTTCAAGAGTTATTGAACATATACAACAGTGTCATGGATCTGATGTAACTGTTTTGAGTTTTCTAGGTATAGAACAGGTAAAACGAGATAGAAGAGGGGGTGACTGGAATCGTAAACTCTTAGGGCTGGTGCACACCAAGCGGCTTTTTCAGCATTTCTGTAGCCGCTTGTGGCTGCGGATCCGCTTGGTCAATGTATCTCAATGGGCTGGTGCACACCAGAGCGGGAGGCGTTTTGCAGAAACGCATACTCCCGAGGTGAGGCATTTTTTGGATTGTGGATGAGTTTCTGCCTCAATGTTAAGTATAGGAAAAACGCAAACCGCTCTGAAAAACGGCACTTCAGAGCGGTTTTGCAGGCGTTTTTGTTACAGAAGCTGTTCAGTAACAGCTTTTACTGTAACAATATCTGAAATCTACTACACCAAAACCGCTACACAAAACCGCAAAATGCTAGCTGAAACGCTACAGAAAAAGAAAAAGCGTTTCAAAATCTGCTAGCATTTTGCGGATCTGCTAGCGGGTTTTGGTGTGCACCAGCCCTAACAGAGAAAGTTTTTGGATATCCTTTTTTTTAATGCAACTGGACCTCTCGGGACTAAATGAAAGGAATAATTTTTTCTGTATTTATTTAATATATAGGTAGTTTGTAGATGACGACTTTTTCAGATTTCATGTTTTTAACAAGTTAAATCTTGTGTTCCCTCCTAATTAACCTTTTTACTCCTTTTTCAGATGTGGAGAATCTGACTTGGGTCATCGGGTCGTTCCAATGGGGTGGTGAGTTTGTAATAGATAATTAATGATATTTATCTTTCAATTTAAGTTGATATGTCTCCCCCTATGGATACCCGATGGCTGTAAGTATCCAGATTCATTATTTTAATATGTGGTACCCAACCTATATGGCAAGCAATTGGCTTTCAATTAATTTTTCCTGCATTCTCAAATTTGGCCACAAGATGGTGCCACATAGCACCATGCTTCCATGGCGTACATTCTATATTATTCTTATTATTATTGATTTATAAAGCGACAACATATTCCGTGGCGCTGTACAAAGTAAGAAACAAACATGGGGTACATAATAATACAGACAATGGTGTACACCAATATACAAGATACATAATTAGTGACAAAATACAAAAAATGATACAGCTTACAGAATACAGAATATAGAATTGTTAATGACAGTGATAATAGTAACATGATGAATTAAATGTATAATGATTTCCAAGACACAAAAGGGGGAGAGAGCCCTGCCCTTGCGAGCTTACAATCTAAAGGGAATGGGGGGGGGAGGGAAACAGGAGGAGGGGTAGTATGCAGCAAATATATAGAGGCTTTGTGTTTTAGGATAGCTAGTAGGAGTGCAATTTGGTCTTAGGACAAAGGGAAGTGGCCTAAGGTAGCGCATATGCTTGTCGGAACAAATTCGTTTTTAGAGAGCGTTTAAAAGTAACAAAGGTTGGCGAGTGACGGATGTGTTGTGGGAGGGGATTCCAGAGGAGGGGTGAAGCGCGTGCGAAATCTTGTGAATGTGAGGAGGTGATTCTAGAGGAGGACAACAGAAGATCATGTGCCGATCTGAGATTGCGGTTGGGTTTGTATCTGGAGATTAGTGAGGATAAGAACCGGGGAGAGAGATTGTGGAGAGCTTTGTAGATTAGGGTTAGGAGTTTGAACTGGATCCTCTGGTTAATTAGCAGCCAGTGAAGAGCTTGACAAAGAGGAGCAGCAGAGGAAGATCGAGAAGAGAGATGAATGAGACGAGCAGCTGAGTTCAGTACCGACTGGAGCGGGGCCAGTTTGTTAGAAGGTAGTCCACAGAGTAGTACGTTGCAGTAGTCCAGACGAGAAATTATAAGAGCATGTATTAACATTTTAGTTGTGTCTTGAGTGAGAAAGGGACGGATGCGAGATATATTTTTGAGTTGGAGATGGCAGGAGCTGGTTATGGAGTTAAGATGAGGAATAAACGAGAGAGAAGAGTCAAATATTACCCCCAAGCACAGTGCGTTAATATTTATGCACGTGATTGATGCGGCCTTCTTTCCGCGTCTTAGGCGTATTGTAATGACGCCTTCCGGATGTGACGTGTATTGTGGCCCTCGGATGCGACCTTGTTGCGTTCCATATTGATGCGGACTTTCTTCCGCTTCTTAGGCGTATTAGTATGACGCCTTCCGGATGTGACGTGTATTGTGGCCCTCGGATGCGACCTTCTTGCGTTCCATATTGATGCGGACTTTCTTCCGCTTCTTAGGCGTATTAGTATGACGCCTTCCGGATGTGACGTGTATTGTGGCCCTCGGATGCGACCTTCTTGCGTTCCATATTGATGCGGACTTTTTTCCGCTTCTTAGGCGTATTAGTATGACGCCTTCCGGATGTGACGTGTATTGTGGCCCTCGGATGCGACCTTCTTGCGTTCCATATTGATGCGGACTTTCTTCCGCTTCTTAGGCGTATTAGTATGACGCCTTCCGGATGTGACGTGTATTGTGGCCCTCGGATGCGACCTTCTTGCGTTCCATATTGATGCGGACTTTTTTCCGCTTCTTAGGCGTATTCTAATGACGCCTTCCGGATGTGACGTGTATTGTGGCCCTCGGATGCGACCTTCTTGCGTTCCATATTGATGCAGACTTTTTTCCGCTTCTTAGGCGTATTAGTATGACGCCTTCCGGATGTGACGTGTATTGTGGCCCTCGGATGCGACCTTCTTGCGTTCCATATTGATGCGGACTTTCTTCCGCTTCTTAGGCGTATTAGTATGACGCCTTCCGGATGTGACGTGTATTGTGGCCCTCGGATGCGACCTTCTTGCGTTCCATATTGATGCGGACTTTCTACCGCTTCTTAGGCGTATTAGTATGACGCCTTCCGGATGTGACGTGTATTGTGGCCCTCGGATGCGACCTTCTTGCGTTCCATATTGATGCGGACTTTTTTCCGCTTCTTAGGCGTATTAGTATGACGCCTTCCGGATGTGACGTGTATTGTGGCCCTCGGATGCGACCTTCTTGCGTTCCATATTGATGCGGACTTTCTACCGCTTCTTAGGCGTATTAGTATGACGCCTTCCGGATGTGACGTGTATTGTGGCCCTCGGATGCGACCTTCTTGCGTTCCATATTGATGCGGACTTTTTTCCGCTTCTTAGGCGTATTAGTATGACGCCTTCCGGATGTGACGTGTATTGTGGCCCTCGGATGCGACCTTCTTGCGTTCCATATTGATGCGGACTTTTTTCCGCTTCTTAGGCGTATTAGTATGACGCCTTCCGGATGTGACGTGTATTGTGGCCCTCGGATGCGACCTTCTTGCGTTCCATATTGATGCGGACTTTTTTCCGCTTCTTAGGCGTATTAGTATGACGCCTTCCGGATGTGACGTGTATTGTGGCCCTCGGATGCGACCTTCTTGCGTTCCATATTGATGCGGACTTTCTACCGCTTCTTAGGCGTATTAGTATGACGCCTTCCGGATGTGACGTGTATTGTGGCCCTCGGATGCGACCTTCTTGCGTTCCATATTGATGCGGACTTTCTACCGCTTCTTAGGCGTATTAGTATGACGCCTTCCGGATGTGACGTGTATTGTGGCCCTCGGATGCGACCTTCTTGCGTTCCATATTGATGCGGACTTTTTTCCGCTTCTTAGGCGTATTCTAATGACGCCTTCCGGATGTGACGTGTATTGTGGCCCTCAGATGCGACCTTCTTGCGTTCCATATTGATGCGGACTTTTTTCCGCTTCTTAGGCGTATTAGTATGACGCCTTCCGGATGTGACGTGTATTGTGGCCCTCGGATGCGACCTTCTTGCGTTCCATATTGATGCGGACTTTCTTCCGCTTCTTAGGCGTATTAGTATGACGCCTTCCGGATGTGACGTGTATTGTGGCCCTCGGATGCGACCTTCTTGCGTTCCATATTGATGCGGACTTTCTACCGCTTCTTAGGCGTATTAGTATGACGCCTTCCGGATGTGACGTGTATTGTGGCCCTCGGATGCGACCTTCTTGCGTTCCATATTGATGCGGACTTTTTTCCGCTTCTTAGGCGTATTAGTATGACGCCTTCCGGATGTGACGTGTATTGTGGCCCTCGGATGCGACCTTCTTGCGTTCCATATTGATGCGGACTTTCTACCGCTTCTTAGGCGTATTAGTATGACGCCTTCCGGATGTGACGTGTATTGTGGCCCTCGGATGCGACCTTCTTGCGTTCCATATTGATGCGGACTTTTTTCCGCTTCTTAGGCGTATTAGTATGACGCCTTCCGGATGTGACGTGTATTGTGGCCCTCGGATGCGACCTTCTTGCGTTCCATATTGATGCGGACTTTTTTCCGCTTCTTAGGCGTATTAGTATGACGCCTTCCGGATGTGACGTGTATTGTGGCCCTCGGATGCGACCTTCTTGCGTTCCATATTGATGCGGACTTTTTTCCGCTTCTTAGGCGTATTAGTATGACGCCTTCCGGATGTGACGTGTATTGTGGCCCTCGGATGCGACCTTGTTGCGTTCCATATTGATGCGGACTTTCTTCCGCTTCTTAGGCGTATTGTAATGACGCCTTCCGGATGTGACGTGTATTGTGGCCCTCGGATGCGACCTTGTTGCGTTCCATATTGATGCGGACTTTCTACCGCTTCTTAGGCGTATTAGTATGACGCCTTCCGGATGTGACGGGTTTTTCGCCTCCTGGATGTGACCCTTTGTGTTCCATGGCCAGGAAGTTTGTCTGGCGTGCGTCTCATACGCTTTTCAATGCGGATACAGCCGGTCGGCCTCTACATGCAGTGATGATGATTGCTTCTCAAATCAGGTGGGTTCCTATTTAAGGGGTGTATTTTCTGGGGGCTAATTTGTCCCGATGATGCGCCACAATACAGCGAAGCGGCTGTAGACCTGCTCCTAACTGCCTATACCTCTCTCCATCCTGTATGTATATGGAATGGTTTATGCCTTTTAATGGATTAGAATAAAAGTGATGTTTTACTGAGATGTGCACCACCGCTTTTTCTTCTTCAAATTGCTGGAATAACCACCCCATAACTGCACGGAGGAGGAAGGGGCAGCTCTCTTCTCCATGCTGGAAACACTATTACCATAACCACCCCATAACTCTGCACGGAGGAGGAAGGGGCAGCTCTCTACTCCATGCTGGAAACACTATTACCATAACCACCCCATAACTGCACGGAGGAGGAAGGGGCAGTTCCCTCCTCCATGCCGGAAACACTATTACCATAACCACCCCTTAACTGCACGGAGGAGGAAGGGGCAGCTCTCTTCTCCATGCTGGAAACACTATTACCAAAACCACCCCATAACTCTGCACGGAGGAGGAAGGGGCAGCTCTCTTCTCCATGCTGGAAACACTATTACCATAACCACCCTATAACTGCACGGAGGAGGAAGGGGCAGCTCTCTTCTCCATGCTGGAAACACTATTACCAAAACCACCCCATAACTCTGCAGAGGAGGAAGAAGCAGCTCCCTCCTCCAGGCTGGAAACATTACCATAATCACCCCATAACTGTACGGAGGAGGAAGGGGCAGCTCTCGCCTCCAGGCCAGAAACACTTTTACCATACCTGCACAGAGGAGGAAGGGGCAGCTCTCTTCTCCATGCTGGAAACACTATTACCATAACCACCCCATAACTGCACAGAGGAGGAAGGGGCAGTTCCCTCCTCCAGGCTGGAAACACTATTACCATAACCACCCCATAACTCTGCACGGAGGACGAAGGGGCAGCTCCCGCCTCCAGACCAGAAACACTATTACCATAACCATCCCATAACTGCACGGAGCAGGAAAGGGCAGCTCTCTTCTCCATGCTGGAAACACTATTACCAAAACCACCCCATAACTCTGCAGAGGAGGAGGAAGGGGCAGTTCCCTCCTCCAGGCCGGAAACACTATTACCATAACCACCCCATAACTGCACGGAGGAGGAAGGGGCAGCTCTCTTCTCCATGCTGGAAACACTATTACCAAAACCACCCCATAACTCTGCAGAGGAGGAGGAAGGGGCAGTTCCCTCCTCCAGGCTGGAAACATTACCATAACCACCCCATAACTGTACAGAGGAGGAAAGGGCAGCTCTCTTCTCCATGCTGGAAACACTATTACCAAAACCACCCCATAACTCTGCAGAGGAGGAGGAAGGGGCAGTTCCCTCCTCCAGGCCGGAAACACTATTACCATAACCACCCCATAACTGCACGGAGGAGGAAGGAGCAGCTCTCTTCTCCATGCTGGAAACACTATTACCAAAACCACCCCATAACTCTGCAGAGGAGGAGGAAGGGGCAGTTCCCTCCTCCAGGCCGGAAACACTATTACCATAACCACCCCATAACTGCACGGAGGAGGAAGGGGCAGCTCTCTTCTCCATGCTGGAAACACTATTACCAAAACCACCCCATAACTCTGCAGAGGAGGAGGAAGGGGCAGTTCCCTCCTCCAGGCTGGAAACATTACCATAACCACCCCATAACTGTACAGAGGAGGAAAGGGCAGCTCCCGCCCCCAGGCCAGAAACACTATTACCATAACCACCCCATAACTGCACGGAGGAGGAAGGGGCAATTCCCTCCTCCATGCCGGAAACACTATTACCATAACCACCCCATAACTCTGCACGGAGGAGGAAGGGGCAGCTCTCTCCTCCAGGCTGGAAACATTACCATAACCACCCCATAACTGCACGGAGGAGGAAGGGGCAGTTCCCTCCTCCATGCCGAAAACACTATTACCATAACCACCCCATAACTCTGCACGGAGGAGGAAGGGGCAGCTCCCGCCTCCAGACCAGAAACACTATTACCATAACCACCCCATAACTCTGCAGAGGAGGAAGGGGCAGCTCTCTCCTCCAGGCTGGAAACATTACCATAACCACCCCATAACTGCACGGAGGAGGAAGGGGCAGTTCCCTCCTCCATGCCGAAAACACTATTACCATAACCACCCCATAACTGCACGGAGGAGGAAGGGGCAGTTCCCGCCTCCAGACCAGAAACACTATTACCATAACCACCCCATAACTGCACGGAGGAGGAAGGGGAAGCTCCCGCCTCCAGGCCACAAACACTATTACCATAACCACCCCATAACTGTGCACGGAGGAGGAAGGGGCAGCTCCCACCTCCAGACCAGAAACACTATTACCATAACCACCCCATAACTCTGCAGAGGAGGAAGGGGCAGCTCTCTCCTCCAGGCTGGAAACATTACCATAACCACCCCATAACTGCACGGAGGAGAAAGGGGCAGTTCCCTCCTCCATGCCGGAAACACTATTACCATAACCATCCCATAACTGCACGGAGGAGGAAGGGGCAGTTCCCTCCTCCAGGCCGGAAACACTATTACCATAACCACCCCATAACTGCACGGAGGAGAAAGGGGCAGTTCCCTCCTCCAGGCCAGAAACACTATTACCATAACCACCCCATAACTGCATGGAGGAGGAAGGGGCAGTTCCCTCCTCCATGCCGGAAACACTATTACCATAACCACCCCATAACTCTGCAGAGGAGGAAGGGGCAGTTCCCTCCTCCAGGCTGGAAACATTACCATAACCACCCCATAACTGCACTAAGGAGGAAGGGGCAGCTCCCTTCTCCAGGCCGGAAACACTATTACCATAACCCCCCCATAACTGCACGGAGGAGGAAGGGGCAGTTCCCTCCTCCAAGCCGGAAACACTATTACCATAACCATCCCATAACTCTGCAGAGGAGGATGGGGCAGCTCCCTCCTCCAGGCCGAAAACACTATTACCATAACCACCCCATAACTCTGCACGGAGGAGGAAGGGGCAGCTCCCGCCTCCAGGCCAGAAACACTATTACCATAACCATCCCATAACTCTGCAGAGAAGGAAGGGGCAGCTCCCTCCTCCAGGCTGGAAACATTACCATAACCACCCCATAACTGCACGGAGGAGGAAGGGGCAGCTCCATTCTCCAGGCCGGAAACACTATTACCATAACCATCCCATAACTCTGCAGAGGAGGAAGGGGCAGCTCCCTCCTCCAGGCCGAAAACACTATTACCATAACCACCCCTTAACTCTGCACGGAGGAGGAAGGGGCAGCTCCCGCCTCCAGGCCAGAAACACTATTACCATAACCATCCCATAACTCTGCAGAGGAGGAAGGGGCAGCTCCCTCCTCCAGGCCGAAAACACTATTACCATAACCACCCCATAACTCTGCACGGAGGAGGAAGGGGCAGCTCCCGCCTCCAGGCCAGAAACACTATTACCATAACCATCCCATAACTCTGCAGAGAAGGAAGGGGCAGCTCCCTTCTCCAGGCCGGAAACACTATTACCATAACCCCCCCATAACTGCACGGAGGAGGAAGGGGCAGTTCCCTCCTCCAGGCCGGAAACACTATTACCATAACCATCCCATAACTCTGCAGAGGAGGATGGGGCAGCTCCCTCCTCCAGGCCGAAAACACTATTACCATAACCACCCCATAACTCTGCACGGAGGAGGAAGGGGCAGCTCCCGCCTCCAGGCCAGAAACACTATTACCATAACCATCCCATAACTCTGCAGAGAAGGAAGGGGCAGCTCCCTCCTCCAGGCTGGAAACATTACCATAACCACCCCATAACTGCACGGAGGAGGAAGGGGCAGCTCCATTCTCCAGGCCGGAAACACTATTACCATAACCATCCCATAACTCTGCAGAGGAGGAAGGGGCAGCTCCCTCCTCCAGGCCGAAAACACTATTACCATAACCACCCCTTAACTCTGCACGGAGGAGGAAGGGGCAGCTCCCGCCTCCAGGCCAGAAACACTATTACCATAACCATCCCATAACTCTGCAGAGGAGGAAGGGGCAGCTCCCTCCTCCAGGCCGAAAACACTATTACCATAACCACCCCATAACTCTGCACGGAGGAGGAAGGGGCAGCTCCCGCCTCCAGGCCAGAAACACTATTACCATAACCATCCCATAACTCTGCAGAGAAGGAAGGGGCAGCTCCCTCCTCCAGGCTGGAAACATTACCATAACCACCCCATAACTGCACGAAGGAGGAAGGGGCAGCTCCATTCTCCAGGCCAGAAACACTATTACCATAACCACCCCATAACTGCACGGAGGAGGAAGGGGCAATTCCCTCCTCCATGCCGGAAACACTATTACCATAACCACCCCATAACTCTGCACGGAGGAGGAAGGGGCAGCTCTCTCCTCCAGGCTGGAAACATTACCATAACCACCCCATAACTGCACGGAGGAGGAAGGGGCAGTTCCCTCCTCCATGCCGAAAACACTATTACCATAACCACCCCATAACTCTGCACGGAGGAGGAAGGGGCAGCTCCCGCCTCCAGACCAGAAACACTATTACCATAACCACCCCATAACTCTGCAGAGGAGGAAGGGGCAGCTCTCTCCTCCAGGCTGGAAACATTACCATAACCACCCCATAACTGCACGGAGGAGGAAGGGGCAGTTCCCTCCTCCATGCCGAAAACACTATTACCATAACCACCCCATAACTGCACGGAGGAGGAAGGGGCAGTTCCCGCCTCCAGACCAGAAACACTATTACCATAACCACCCCATAACTGCACGGAGGAGGAAGGGGCAGCTCCCGCCTCCAGGCCACAAACACTATTACCATAACCACCCCATAACTGTGCACGGAGGAGGAAGGGGCAGCTCCCACCTCCAGACCAGAAACACTATTACCATAACCACCCCATAACTCTGCAGAGGAGGAAGGGGCAGCTCTCTCCTCCAGGCTGGAAACATTACCATAACCACCCCATAACTGCACGGAGGAGAAAGGGGCAGTTCCCTCCTCCATGCCGGAAACACTATTACCATAACCATCCCATAACTGCACGGAGGAGGAAGGGGCAGTTCCCTCCTCCAGGCCGGAAACACTATTACCATAACCACCCCATAACTGCACGGAGGAGAAAGGGGCAGTTCCCTCCTCCAGGCCAGAAACACTATTACCATAACCACCCCATAACTGCATGGAGGAGGAAGGGGCAGTTCCCTCCTCCATGCCGGAAACACTATTACCATAACCACCCCATAACTCTGCAGAGGAGGAAGGGGCAGTTCCCTCCTCCAGGCTGGAAACATTACCATAACCACCCCATAACTGCACTAAGGAGGAAGGGGCAGCTCCCTTCTCCAGGCCGGAAACACTATTACCATAACCCCCCCATAACTGCACGGAGGAGGAAGGGGCAGTTCCCTCCTCCAGGCCGGAAACACTATTACCATAACCATCCCATAACTCTGCAGAGGAGGATGGGGCAGCTCCCTCCTCCAGGCCGAAAACACTATTACCATAACCACCCCATAACTCTGCACGGAGGAGGAAGGGGCAGCTCCCGCCTCCAGGCCAGAAACACTATTACCATAACCATCCCATAACTCTGCAGAGAAGGAAGGGGCAGCTCCCTCCTCCAGGCTGGAAACATTACCATAACCACCCCATAACTGCACGGAGGAGGAAGGGGCAGCTCCATTCTCCAGGCCGGAAACACTATTACCATAACCATCCCATAACTCTGCAGAGGAGGAAGGGGCAGCTCCCTCCTCCAGGCCGAAAACACTATTACCATAACCACCCCTTAACTCTGCACGGAGGAGGAAGGGGCAGCTCCCGCCTCCAGGCCAGAAACACTATTACCATAACCATCCCATAACTCTGCAGAGGAGGAAGGGGCAGCTCCCTCCTCCAGGCCGAAAACACTATTACCATAACCACCCCATAACTCTGCACGGAGGAGGAAGGGGCAGCTCCCGCCTCCAGGCCAGAAACACTATTACCATAACCATCCCATAACTCTGCAGAGAAGGAAGGGGCAGCTCCCTCCTCCAGGCTGGAAACATTACCATAACCACCCCATAACTGCACGAAGGAGGAAGGGGCAGCTCCATTCTCCAGGCCGGAAACACTATTACCATAACCACCCCATAACTGCACGGAGGAGGAAGGGGCAGTTCCCTCCTCCAGGCCGGAAACACTATTACCATAACCCCCCCATAACTGCACGGAGGAGGAAGGGGCAGTTCCCTCCTCCAGGCCGGAAACACTATTACCATAACCATCCCATAACTCTGCAGAGGAGGATGGGGCAGCTCCCTCCTCCAGGCCGAAAACACTATTACCATAACCACCCCATAACTCTGCACGGAGGAGGAAGGGGCAGCTCCCGCCTCCAGGCCAGAAACACTATTACCATAACCATCCCATAACTCTGCAGAGAAGGAAGGGGCAGCTCCCTCCTCCAGGCTGGAAACATTACCATAACCACCCCATAACTGCACGGAGGAGGAAGGGGCAGCTCCATTCTCCAGGCCGGAAACACTATTACCATAACCATCCCATAACTCTGCAGAGGAGGAAGGGGCAGCTCCCTCCTCCAGGCCGAAAACACTATTACCATAACCACCCCTTAACTCTGCACGGAGGAGGAAGGGGCAGCTCCCGCCTCCAGGCCAGAAACACTATTACCATAACCATCCCATAACTCTGCAGAGGAGGAAGGGGCAGCTCCCTCCTCCAGGCCGAAAACACTATTACCATAACCACCCCATAACTCTGCACGGAGGAGGAAGGGGCAGCTCCCGCCTCCAGGCCAGAAACACTATTACCATAACCATCCCATAACTCTGCAGAGAAGGAAGGGGCAGCTCCCTCCTCCAGGCTGGAAACATTACCATAACCACCCCATAACTGCACGAAGGAGGAAGGGGCAGCTCCATTCTCCAGGCCGGAAACACTATTACCATAACCACCCCATAACTGCACGGAGGAGGAAGGGGCAGTTCCCTCCTCCAGGCCGGAAACACTATTACCATAACCACCCCATAACTGCGCGGAGGAGGAAGGGGCAGTTCCCTCCTCGAGGCCGGAAACACTATTACCATAACCATCCCATAACTCTGCAGAGGAGGAAGGGGCAGCTCCCTCCTCCAGGCCGGAAACACTATTACCATAACCACCCCATAACTGCATGGAGGAGGAAAGGGCAGTTCCCTCCTCAAGGCCGGAAACACTATTACCATAACCACCCCATAACCCTAATGTAGGGAGCTGCCCCTTCCTCTTCTGTGCAAAGTAGAACTTTAGAATTTTTTTTTTTTATGAAAAAAATGGGTACACAGGTATGTCCATTTAATAAAGACATACTGGTTAATGCATTCACAGCGTTCTGCCGTCTCCCGTATGCGAATATGAACATTTGAGGAAGAGGCAGAGCAGTTGCAGCTGTTCCACCCATTTACTGCCACTTCTGTCGTGTTATGAATGTCAGACTTCCTCCTTTATACCCGCAACACAAGCGATGATCTCGGCGCTTAGTTTGCCCTAAACTGCTAATATCACCTCCAGAGGATGAGGCCAGTCCTCGTCCTGAAGCCCGCTGTGCAGTGATACCTTGCTGCTATGTACACCATATCTCCCAGCGGCTCATTCTCCATTTCCGGCCACATCATCAGCTGGGCGGGCTGGTGTGATGAAAAACATTGGCACCCATCAGATTTTTCAACTTGGACTGTTCATATGTGCACATGTGTGCTGTACGCACTGTTCATAACTGCGCATGTGTGCTGTACGCACTGTTCATAACTGCGCATGTGTGCTGTATGCACTGTTCATAACTGCGCATGTGTGCTGTACGCACTGTTCATAACTGCGCATGTGTGCTGTACACACTGTTCATAACTGCACGTGTGCTGTACACACTGTTCATAACTGCGCATGTGTGCTGTACGCACTGTTCATAACTGCGCATGTGTGCTGTACGCACTGTTCATAACTGCACGTGTGCTGTACGCACTGTTCATAACTGCGCATGTGTGCTGTACGCACTGTTCATAACTGCGCATGTGTGCTGTACGCACTGTTCATAACTGCACGTGTGCTGTACGCACTGTTCATAACTGCGCATGTGTGCTGTACGCACTGTTCATAACTGAGCATGTGTGCTGTACGCACCGTTCATAACTGAGCATGTGTGCTGTACGCACCGTTCATAACTGCGCATGTGTGCTGTACGCACCGTTGATAACTGCGCATGTGTGCTGTACGCACCGTTGATAACTGCGCATGTGTGCTGTACGCACCGTTCATAACTGCGCATGTGTGCTGTACGCACCGTTCATAACTGCGCATGTGTGCTGTACGCACTGTTCATAACTGCGCATGTGTGCTGTACGCACCGTTCATAACTGCGCATGTGTGCTGTACGCACTGTTCATAACTGCGCATGTGTGCTGTACGCACCGTTCATAACTGCGCATGTGTGCTGTACGCACCGTTCATAACTGCGCATGTGTGCTGTACGCACCGTTCATAACTGCGCATGTGTGCTGTACGCACCGTTCATAACTGCGCATGTGTGCTGTACGCACCGTTCATAACTGCGCATGTGTGCTGTACGCACCGTTCATAACTGCGCATGTGTGCTGTACGCACTGTTCATAACTGCGCATGTGTGCTGTACGCACCGTTCATAACTGCGCATGTGTGCTGTACGCACTGTTCATAACTGCGCATGTGTGCTGTACGCACCGTTCATAACTGCGCATGTGTGCTGTACGCACCGTTCATAACTGCGCATGTGTGCTGTACGCACCGTTCATAACTGCGCATGTGTGCTGTACGCACCGTTCATAACTGCGCATGCGCTCCGTCTTTCACTCATCCCGGATGTAAGATTTTGCAAGCACAAGTATTTATTTCCCTCGGGGGGAAGGGGAGGGGTGTTATTAGTTGCTAACCAATGGAGGGGGGTTATATGTTCCCTCAAGGGGGTTATTGTGTGGCTTTTGTGTGAGAATAAGGTTAGGTTACATTTTCTTATGCGAATACATTAAAGTCCGTGGTTGGGTTGCACTTTCTGATATGTATACCTATAAACTATTGCAACCGGTTGCAAAATCTTATAAAGTTGCAAAAATGTTCACCACACCGGCCACATAACCTGTGTAAAGGGGCTTCAGGACAAGGACTGACCTGTTCTCTGCCCATCCCGCTGTAGTAAGAGTAGCGGTTTCAGTGCAAACTGAGCGCAAGGATCACGCCCCCTGTGTAACTATCCCTGATGTGCCGACTTCAGCTGTGACTCAGCTTTGCATGCCGCTAAATATCTTCCAGGGTCGCGGCCATCTTGGGGCTGAAGTATGATTTTTTTTTTTATTATTATTTTCTATTAAAACAGCAGGACATAATGTGCTGAAAGCATAGGGACCAAGGTAATACATATTTTGTAATACATTTTAACCATGTCACAGATATTTAAAGGGAACCTTAATGGCTTCTACCGGCCCCGTGCAGCCGTCCTGTGCCCTCCCCGGGACACACCGATCCTCCGGACCTCCCTGCAGCCGTCCTGTGCCTGCGCCAGGACACACCGATCCTCCGGTCCCCCTACAGTCGCCCTGAGCCCTCCCCGGGACACACCGATCCTCCAGCCCCCTGCAGCCACCCTTTGCCTGTGCCAAGACACACTGATCCTCCGCCCCCTGCAGCCGTCCTGTGCCTGCGCCAGGACACACCGATCCTCCGCCCCCCCCCCCCCTGCAGCTGCCCTGTGTCCGCGCCGGGACACACCAATCCTCTTGCCCCCTGCAGATGTCCTTTGCCCGCGCCGGGACACACCAATCCTCCGGCCCCCTGCAGCCACCCTGTACCCGCGTCGGGACACACCGATGCTCCGGTCCCCCTGCAGCCATCCTGTGCCCACACCAGGACAAACCGATCCTCTGCAGCGACTGAATTACTGCACCTGTGCAGCCCTAGCTGTGTGCATCCTTGTTTACGTCGCTGTCCCACGCATGCACAGTACGGTGACGTGAGCGAGCACTCATGTGGCCAGGGCCGCGCAGGTGCAGTAACTTCATCACTGCGGAGGGTCGGTTTGTCCCGGTGTAGGCACAGGAAGGCTGCAGGGGGCCGGTAGAAGCCCCAGGTAAGTTAAAGGGAACCTTAAACTTTTTTTTTTTTTGTTCAAGTATAGTGACAGTGATAAAATATCCATATTCAATATGAAAGAAGCTTGGTAAGATTTGTTTCCTTATTTCCAGTGATACGTTATTTTTAAACACAACAAAATTTATATCAGCCGGGTTTCACTACACCCTGTTCCCCCCCCCGAGGTTGTTACTCCAACACCGTGCGTAGTCCCCCCAGCAGGTCATTAGCACAGCTCCCCACATTCCTCTCGGAGGGGATTGATAGATATCTGCTGTTAGAAGTGTCATGGCAGCCGATGGGCGGGTACTTACCGCTGTCTCCATCATCCTCCCGTTACACCAAACGTCCATCGTGTCCTTCTCTGCAAAGAAAGAAAACATTTGTCTCTGTAATGCAGAGCTGGACATGTGACAGGGGAGGGACTTACCCAGCACCACCCTGCATTGGGGAGGGGGCGGGAATTACCCAGCACCACCCTACATGGGGTGGGACTTACCCAGTACCAGGGGCGGGATTGCCCAGCACCATACTTGAGGGGGCAGGACTTACGTGCAGGGTGGTGCTGGGTAAGTCCCTCCTCCCCTCCTCTGTGCAGAGTGGTACTGGGTAATCCTGCCCCATTTCCCCCTCACGTGCAGGGTGGTACTGGGTGAGGGGGAAATGGGGCAGGATTACCCAGTACCACTCTGCACAGAGGAGGGACTTACCCAGCACCACCCTGCAAGGGGGGCGGGACTTACCCAGTACCAGGGGCAGGATTACCCAGCGCCACCCTGGAGGGGGCAGGACTTACCCAGTACCACCCTGCACATGAGGGGAGGGGGCGGGATTACCCAGCACCACCCTGCACATGAGGGGAGGGGGCGGGATTACCCAGCACCACCCTGCACGGTGGGAGGGGGCGGGACTTACCTAGCACCACCCTGAAGTCCTCTCCGTCCAGGTGGAGCACCCAGGTGTTGGTGGTTTTGGAGCGGTTCTCCATATATTTCTTCAGGCTCTTGCCGTTCACCTCCAGGGTGTACTCGTAAGCAAAGCCGCTGACGGCATCAATGTTAATGGTGGCCTTTGTCTGAGACGCCCCAACCGGAAACGTTTCCTTCCCCACCAGCTTAAACATCCAGTCCTTCCGGATAATCTCCTGACAGAGAAACCGAGAAAAGCGATCAGCATATGAAGATCTCTGCTACCCCCAGTATGTACAGTATAAACTGTTACTCTATGCCTGTACTGATAGTAAACTAGCTGCAGTGTGTGCTGATCTCTGCTACCTCCAGTATGTACAGTATAAGCTGTTGCTCTGGGCCTGTACTAATAGTAAACTAGCTGCAATGTGTGCTGATCTCAGTAACAGCTTATACTATACATACTGGGGGTAGCAGTGTGCCTGTACTGATAGTAAACTAGCTGCAGTGTGAGCTGATCTCTGCTACCCCCAGTATGTACAGTATAAGCTGTTACTCTGTGCCTGTACTGATAGTAAACTAGCTGCAGTGTGTGCTGATCTCTGCTGCCTCCAGTATGTACAGTATAAGCTGTTACTCTGTGCCTGCACTGATAGTAAACTAGCTGCAGTGTGACCTGATCTCTGCTACCTCCAGTATGTACAGTATAAGCTGTTACTCTGTGCTTGTACTGATAGTAAACTAGCTGCAGTGCGTGCTGATCTCTGCTGCCTCCAGTATGTACAGTATAAGCTGTTACTGTGTGCCTGTACTGATAGTAAACTAGCTGCAGTGTGAGCTAATCTCTAAATACTAGAGGCAGCACTCTGTGCTTGTACCGATAGTAGAGATCAGCACACACTGCAGCTAGTTTACTATCAGTACAGGCACACAGTAACAGCTTATACTGTACATACTGGAGGAAGCAGAGACCAGCACACACTGCAGCTAGTTTACTATCAGTACAGGCACAGAGTAACAGCTTATACTGTAAATACTAGAGGCAGCAAACTAGCTGTAGTGTGTAGCTGCAGAGTAACAGTTATACTGTACATACTGGAAGTAGCAGAGATCAGCACTTTACTATCAGTACAGGCAGAGAGTAACAGCTATACTGTGCCTGTACTGATAGTAGTAAACTAGCTGCAGTGTGTGCTGATCTCTATCAGTACAGGCACAGTATAGCTGTTACTCTCTGCCTGTACTGATAGTAAAGTGCTGATCTCTGCTACTTCCAGTATGGACAGTATAACTGTTACTCTGCAGCTACACACTACAGCTAGTTTGCTGCCTCTAGTATGTACAGTATAAGCTGTTACTGTGTGCCTGTACTGATAGTAAACTAGCTGCAGTGTGTGCTGATCTCTACTATCAGTACAAGCACAGAGTGCTGCCTCTAGTATTTAGAGATTAGCTCACACTGCAGCTAGTTTACTATCAGTACAGGCACACAGTAACAGCTTATACTGTACATACTGGAGGCAGCAGAGATCAGCACGCACTGCAGCTAGTTTACTATCAGTACAAGCACAGAGTAACAGCTTATACTGTACATACTGGAGGTAGCAGAGATCAGGTCACACTGCAGCTAGTTTACTATCAGTGCAGGCACAGAGTAACAGCTTATACTGTACATACTGGAGGCAGCAGAGATCTGCACACACTGCAGCTAGTTTACTATCAGTACAGGCACAGAGTAACAGCTTATACTGTACATACTGGAGGCAGCAGTAATCAGCACACACTGCAGCTAGTTTACTATCAGTACAGGCACAGTATAGCTGTTACTCTCTGCCTGTACTGATAGTAAAGTGCTGATCTCTGCTACTTCCAGTATGTACAGTATAGCTGTTACTCTGCAGCTACACACTACAGCTAGTTTGCTGCCTCTAGTATTTACAGTATAAGCTGTTACTCTGTGCCTGTACTAATAGTAGTAAACTAGCTGCAGTGTGTGCTGATCTCTATCAGTAAAGGCACAGAGTAACAGCTTATACTGTAAATACTAGAGGCAGCACTCTGTGCTTGTACTGATAGTACAGTATAAGCTGTTACTCTGTGCCTGTACGGATAGTAGAGATCAGCACACACTGCAGCTAGTTTACTATCAGTACAGGCACAGTATAGCTGTTACTCTCTGCCTGTACTGATAGTAAAGTGCTGATCTCTGCTACTTCCAGTATGTACAGTATGGCTGTTACTCTGCAGCTACACACTACAGCTAGTTTGCTGCCTCTAGTATTTACAGTATAAGCTGTTACTCTGTGCCTGTACTGATAGTAAACTAGCTGCAGTGTGTGCAGAGAGATAGCTCAGGAATGGGAGGATATGATATACAGAGATATCTTGGGAATGGGAGGATATTATGTACAGAGGGAGATCTCAGGAATGGGAGGGTATCATATACACAGGGAGATCTCAGGAATGGGAGGGTATTATGTACAGAGGGAGATCTCAGGAATGGGAAGGTATTATGTACAGAGATATCTCGGGAATGGGAGGATATTATATCTAGAGAGATAGCTCAGGAATGGGAGGATATTATATACAGAGATATCTCATGAATGGGAGTATATCATATACAGACTTATCTCGGGAATGTCCAGCGCTGCGTAATATGTTGGCGCTTTATAAATACAATAAATAAATAAATAAATAATGGGAGGATATCATATACACAGGGAGATCTCAGGAATGGGAGGGTATTATGTACAGAGATATCTCGGGAATGGGAGGATATTATATACAGAGAGATAGCTCAGGAATGAGAGGATATTATATACAGAGATATCTCAGGAATGGGAGGGTATCATATACAGACATATCTCGGGAATGGGAGGATATCATATACACAGGGAGATCTCAGGAATGGGAGGATATTATGTACAGAGGGAGATCTCAGGAATGGGAGGATATTATATACAGAGAGATATCTCAGGAATGGGAGGATATTATATACAGAGGGAGATCTCAGGAATGGGAGGATATCATATACAGAGAGATAGTTCAGGAATGGGAGGATATTATATACAGGGAGATCTCATGAATGGGAGGATATCATATACAGAGAGATACCTCAGGAATGGGAGGTATTATGTACAGAAGGGTCTCTGCAGCGCTGATCATTATTTATCATCATGTCTGCTATAAGGTCAGCTGTGAATGAGGCCTCACCTTGCCCTGACACATGTATACATACCTTGCCATCCACGTAGACCACCCTTTTGCCCGACGTCGTGCCATGTTCAAACTCGATCTTGTGGACGCCGTCGCTGAGGGCCACTTCCCACACTGCCACCAGATCGGTCATCTTCTCCAGACGTCCGTAGCGTGACCTGCAGGAGAGGAGGGGGACAGAGTTGTGGACTCAGCAGTGACAGGCTGATGATGGGGGGGGATTAGCAGGAGGAGAGCGCGCAGGGGGATTACCTGGCTGCAGACATGGAGAAGCAGCCATCAGGTAAGGATTACATTTATATTACACACCGCAGGATTATTCATACATATTGTCATTACTGTCACATTACTGGCAGAACAGGCGAGATCTGCAAACCCAGGGATGTAACAGGTGACCCTCACCATATAGGAAGACCGCAGAGTCTCAACCTACAGAGTTACCCCTCCTATAGGAAGACCGCAGAGCCCCGATCTACAGAGTTACCCCTCCTATAACAGGAGGGGAGCACAGCACAGGAGAGAGAACAGCGGGCACACAGTTTCAGGGAGGAGGACCCGACTCTTCCCCCCCCCCTTCAGCAATGACACCAGCAGACAGGGAAGTCACCTCTGACTTCCACGTTCCAAGCGACAGAGCTCTGTTTGGCTAAGTCTTCTTTTTCTCCCACGCCGCTGACTCTACTTCCCGTCAGCAGTTTGAGACATTCAAGACGTAGGCATGCAGAGCTCTGTCGCTTGGAACATGGAAGTCAGGGGTGAGTTCCCTGTCCGCTAGCATCACTTCTGGATGGGGGAGCTGGGAGCACTGAAGGAGGGCCCGAGGTGAGGAAGGGCGGAGTCAGGACCCTCTCCCCACCATTGCCTGCCTGCTGCTTCCCCCTCCAGGCTACCTATAGACCTGGCCACCTATACTGGGGGCACCAATGCCTGGGTGGGCACCTATACCAGGCTATCTATACTGGAGGCACCTTTAACTGGCTATCTATACTGGGGGCACCTATACCTGGCCACCTATACTGTGGGCACCTATAACTGGCTACCTATGATGGGGGCACCTATACCTGGCTATCTATACTGGGGGACCTATAACTGGTTATCTATACTGGGGGCACCTATTACTAGCTACATATACTGTAAGTTTTTTTTTTCCATCATTATCATGCCTGGCCTGCCTTTCCAATGGAGGGGGGCATCATTCTAAGTTTCGCAGGGGGGCTCAGTGATTTCTAGTTATGCCCCTGTGCAAAGCCCTGACCTGCCGAGTTACCCCTCCTATAGGAAGACCGCAGAGCCCTGACCTGCAGTTACCCCCCACCCCACTCATCTAGATCCCAGGGGGGGGGGGGGGAGTGTATCGCAATCTAGATTTATGATTATCTGTATTCCTCCCAGGAGCCAGGAAGTCCTCTGTAGTGTTCTGTGAAAGGGGGAGGCAGCAAATCACACACAGCAGAGACGACATTACCTCATTTCCTCCTCGTACATGGTGACTTCCTGGCAGGCCGCCATCTCCTCCAATACGCAGCATGAGAGAGAAACAATCAGCAGCTGTCACACAGGGCGGGACTTGTGATTGGAGGAAAGGAACGCATAGGGGTGGTGCATGTGGAGCATTGGGAGGGGGTCATATGAACATACAAGCTAATGGCAATTGCCATTTTATATCTTTTCCACAAGAAGTATAACAAAAATTTAATGTGATATCCAGGCCAAGCCACACACCATATAGAAACTGAGCCACACTGCGTTGTGAATGGGTCCCCTCCCAGAGGGCTGGTCCAGAGGTGAGGCTTGGCTGAAGAAGCTCTACCTCCTGTCATGGCAGATTTACTATGTGGGGTGTAAAATGTAGTAGAAGGTAATAGTATTGGGTGTCTTACATGGAAATGGAGAAAGATACCATTCCTATAAACCTGCACACGTGATAGCCATGATGACAAATCTCCACTCAGGTGACGTGTGATTGGCTGCTGGGATCAGTGCAGGTGGAGCTGTCAGAATACAGTGTAAAGACAGCACTGTTCATCCACCTCTGGGTGCGGAAGCACTCGGGAAGACGGGCCGCTCTGTACTGCACACGTGCAAGAACCCTCTCTCACACACTCGCGCATGTGCACTCCAGAGCTGCTGGTCTTCAGAAGTCTTCAGAAGCACTCGGGAAGACGGGCCGCTCTGTACTGCACACGTGCAAGAACCCTCTCTCACACACTCGCGCATGTGCACTCCAGAGCTGCTGGTCTTCAGAAGTCTTCGGAAGCACTCGGGAAGACGGGCCGCTCTGTACTGCACACGTGCAAGAACCCTCTCTCACACACTCGTGCATGTGCACTCCAGAGATGCTGGTCTTCAGGAGTCTTCGCAAGCACTCGGGAAGGCGGGGCCGCTCTGTACTGCACACGTGCAAGAACCCTCTCTCACACACTCCCACATGTGCACTCCAGAGATGCTGGTCTTCAGAAGTCTTCGCAAGCACTCGGGAAGACGGGCCGCTCTGTACTGCACACATGCAAGAACCCTCTCTCACACACTCGCGCATGTGCACTCCAGAGATGCTGGTCTTCAGAAGTCCGAGTGCTTCTGAAGACTCCCGAAGTCTCTGGCGGCGGGAGATTCAAACGGAGGGGCCTGCAGGGGAACGCGGACCCTGGGAGGAGAATGGGAAGGCTCTATAGGACCCAGAGCCTTCCCACTACTTAGGTGAATATCTGATTTTTATTTTTAACCAGTAGTCCACCGCGTCACACCAATGGGCGTGGCCGCGACGGCAGCCCCAGGACTGCCTAGCGCCGATTGGCGTAAGGTCCTGCGGGCTTGTTTTGCAGGAGATCATCCCTGCTTGGATGGCGGAGCTCTGCTAAACCTTCAATCTCCCAGTGGCGATCACCGGTCGGAGACTGTGAGATGGCGAAACCGCCGTCTATTAACATAGTACAGTGCTGCGATCTAAGGCAGTGCTATACTGGGGACAGCCGTGTGACACAGGAGAGCAATCGGCTCTTATAGGCTGAAGCCTATGACAGCTGATCGCCGTGAATGGCTGGCTGGGGGGAGGGATTTAAGAAAAAAATAAATAGTAACATTTATTAATAAAATAACATAAATATTTATAAAAAAAATAAATAAACACTGGGGAAGCAATCAGACTCCACCAACAGAAAAGGGTGGGGGGATCACTCGTGTGCAGAGGAGTTGTGCAGCCCTGCAGTGAGGCCTTAAAGCTGCAGTGGCCAATTTAGCAAAAAAAAAAATGGCCTGGTCTTTATGGGGGTTTAACACTGCGGACCGCTTGTGGTTAAAGTGAGGCTGAAGCAGTTGAGTTTATCTGGACAACTATAGTCATCTAGGTAGAAGATCCTAAAGTCTAACTGGACGTATTGGCATCCAGTGTTACTGAGGATTGTATGTGCACTCCGCTTGTTCCCAGCAGCATTTACGTGGCAGCGATTGGTGAAGGGGAAGAAGCGTTCCCTGAGCCAATCGTAGTACCTGGAATAAATGGACATGACCCCGATCACGGGCCATGTCCATTCATAATAACAAAAGTGAAAGGAAAAAAATGCACACTGCTCCCCGTAACTGCACACTGCTCACTGTATCTGCCCATTGCTCCCTGTAATTGCACTCTGATCTCAGTAACTGTACACTGCTCCAAGTAACTGTACTCTGCTCCCAGTAACCACCCACTGCTCTGTAACTGCACGCTGCTCCCTGTAACTGCCCATCCCTCCCAGTAACCGCACGCTGCTCCCTCTAACTGCCCACCCCTCCCAGTATCTGCACGCTGCTCACCATACCTGCACATTGCAATTACAGGGAGCAGTGGGCAGATACAATGAGCACTCTGATCTCAGTAACTGTACACTGCTCCAAGTAACCACCCACTGCTCTGTAACTGCCCACTGCTCCCAGTAACTGCCCACTGCTCCCAGTATCTGCACACTGCTGTCAGATGTACACAGACTTGAATGGAGAAAAGGTGCCTGCCTGCCTAGGTCCTTATGGGTGCTCAGAGGGCCTGTCTGCACTCTCCAGGCAATCAGACTAGAGATTCCCCTGGAGCTTCCTCCTGTGTTAGGCGGTGGGACTGTATCAGGGATGGTGGTTTGGGTGGAGGGGGGGTGGCCTGAAGCATGACTTGGTTTGGGTGACGGTGGGGGAGGGATTTATGTTAGAGGGGGTGGAAGTCTTTATAATAGAGGGGCGGGCCACATACACATGCTGGGCCCTAGGCAGCTGCTCAGATTGCCTCCACACAGACTGGCTGAGAGTAAAATGCTGTGATCAGATGATCAGCAGAGAGGTAGGGGGAGAGGGGCACAGCCTGTGCTCACCTGTCTATGGGGGGGGGGGGGTACACAGAGGGTATATCAGCCTCACAGTGTGTGTATATATATATATATATATATATATATATATATATATATATACACACACACATACATACATACATACATACAGGTAGGAGGGGGCCGCAGCCTGTCCTCACCTGTCTATATACACACAGGGGAGGGGGGCAGTATATAGGATGACACGGGGTACACGCAGCACAGACACAAACAGGCCTCACCCGCTACCACCGGCCGGAAATCTAAGTGACGCGGCCTCCGCTACCTGGGCAACCGTCTCCAGGTGACCACAGCGTGCGCGCCCCCGGCCGTCCTGCGCGCGGCCCCGCCTCCCCTGCTCCTGCCCGCTGTGCGGCCCCGCCCTCTCCAGCATCCGCGCCGCCGCATAGTGACGCGCGGGAGGGGAGGTGTCACGTGACGGGCTGCTCTCAGCGAATTCAATGTTCTGCTTAACATGGGCTGGAAATGGGGATATGTGAGGGATCTCCCTATTATTATATAGAGGCTGCCTGTGCTCACCGGCTCCTCACTATTCCTGATCAATTACATTATTATTATTATTATGGAGTATGCTTGTGCTTCTCACTATTCCTAACGAATATCTATTATTATCATTGCTTGCGCTCCTCTGCTTCTCACTACTCCATAACAACTACATCTCCAGCCACAGCCTGGCAGTCCTCACCCATACCCACAACTCCAAACCTGCCACACCTGCAACTGCACAACCAGCCCAACCCTACCACACTTCTACAACCACACCACCAGCCCAACCCTGCCACACCTCAACAACCACACCACCAGCCCAACCCTGCCACACCTCTACAACCACACCACCAGTCCAACCCTGCCACACCTCAACAACCACACCACCAAACCAACCCTGCCACACCTCAACAACCACACCACCAGCCCAACCCTGCCACACCTCAACAACCACACCACCAGCCCAACCCAGCCACACCTCAACAACCACACCACCACCCCAACCTAGCCACACCTCTACAACCACACCACCGGTCCAACCCTGCCACACCTCAACAACCACACCACCGGCCCAAGTCTGTCCCACCTCCATTCACAACCACATCTCCAAACAAAGCCTGCAACACTTCTATCTACAGCTGCACCTCCAGATCCAATCCTGCAACACCTCCTCAAGAACCACACCACAAGCCCAACCCTACCAGTCTTCACCCATAACCACAGCTCCAACCCTGCCACACCTCAACAACCACACCACCAGCCCAACCCTGCCACACCTCTACAACCACACCACTGGTCCAACCCTGCCACACCTCTACAACCACACCACCGGTCCAACCCTGCCACACCTCAACAACCACATATCCAGCCCAACCCTGCCACACCTCAACTACCACACCACAAGCCAAACCCTGCCTCACCTTAACAACCACATCTCCGAGCCAACCCTGCCACACCTCTACAACCACACCACCAGCCCAACCCTGCCACACCTCTACAACCACACCACCGACTCAACCCTGCCACACCTCAACAACCACACCACCGGTCCAACCCTGCCACACCTCTACAACCACACCACCGACCCAACCCTGCCACACCTCAACAACCACACCACCCGCCCAACCCTGCCACACCTCAACCACACCACCAGCCCAACCCTGCCACAGCTCAACAACCACACCACCAGCCCAACCCTGCCACACCTCAACAACCACACCACCAGCCCAACCCAGCCACACCTCAACAACCACACCACCAGCCCAACCCTGCCACACCTCTACAACCACACCACCGGTCCAACCCTGCCACACCTCAACAACCACACCACCGAACCAACCCTGCCTCACCTCAACAACCACACCACCAGCCCAACCCTGCCACACCTCAACAACCACATCTCCAGCCCAACCCTGCCACACCTCAACTACCACACCACAAGCCAAACCCTGCCACACCTCAACTACCACACCACAAGCCAAACCCTGCCTCACCTTAACAACCACATCTCCGAGCCAACCCTGCCACACCTCTACAACCACACCACCAGCCCAACCCTGCCACACCTCTACAACCACACCACCGACTCAACCCTGCCACACCTCAACAACCACACCACCGGTCCAACCCTGCCACACCTCAACAACCACACCACCGGTCCAACCCTGTCACACCTCTATAACCACACCACCAGTCCAACCCTGCCACACCTCTACAACCACACCACCGGTCCAACCCTGCCACACCTCAACCACCACACCACCCTCCCAACCCTGCCACACCACCAGCCCAACCCAGCCACACCTCAACAACCACACCACCAGCCCAACCCAGCCACACAACAACCACACCACCAGCCCAACCCAGCCACACCTCAACAACCACACCACCAGCCCAACCCTGCCACACCTCTACAACCACACCACCGGTCCAACCCTGCCACACCTCAACAACCACACCACCGACCCAAATCTGTCCCACCTCCATTCACAACCACATCTCCAACCAAAGCCTGCAATACTTCTATCTACAACTGCACCTCCAGGTTCAATCCTGCCACACCTCCTCAAGAACCACACCACAAGCCCAACCCTACCAGTCTTCACCCATAACCACAGCTCCAAGCCTGCCACACCTCTATCCACAAACACGCCTCCAACCCAATCCTGCCACACTTTTTCAACAACCACACCACCAGCCCAACTCTGCCACACCTCCATTCACAACTACACCTCCAGTCCATGCCTGCCCTACCTTCATCCACATCTCCAAGCCTACTACACCTCCATTCACAACCACACATCCAACCCCAGACTGTTACACCTCCATCAACTACCTCCCCTCCAGCCCAGCCATGCCAGTCTTCACCTATAACCGCAGCTCCAAGCCTAGTGCACCTCCATCCCAAGTCTGCCCCACCTCCATCCACAACCACATCTCCAAGCCTACCGCACCTCCATTTACAACCACACATCCAATCCAAGCCTGCGACACCTCCATCAACTACCACACCTCCAGCCCAACCCTGCCAGTCTTCACTCATAACCACAGCTCCAATCCTGCCTCACCTCCATCCACAACCACACCTCCATCCCAACCCTGCCAGTCTTCACTCATAACCACAGCTCCACGCCTACCCAAACCTCCATTCACAACCATACCTCCAACCCAACCATACCACACCTGCCACACCTCCAGCCCAATCCTGCCACACCTCCAGCTCAACCCTACCACACCTCCAACCATAACCACACCTCTACTTGCCACAGCCCAACTTTGCCACATCACCAATAACCACAGCTACATTCAGAATCAGAATCATCTTTATTCGCAGAGTACGCTATTGACATACCCGTAATTGGATGTGTTACACATGGCAGTGGCAGAAGAACATAAGGCACGAGACAAAAACATACATACATAGCATCGGGAAAAGTACATTGATAAAGGCTAAGGGGGCAAAAGGACTCAGAATAGAGGAGCAAGAACTGTACAGGAGGGCTTGGAAGTTCAGGGTGGGCATCTGGTGAACTGCTGACCATGGGCTAGAGCAGGGGTGTCAAACTCAATCAGGTCAGGGGTCGAAATCTAAAACTTAGCCTAAGCCATGGGCCAAATAGTTTGAGACTGTTTAATAAATGTTATATCTTAATAAGCAAAGTGGCGTAAGTATAGTGTACATGGTGGGCCAGCTCCTCCCTCTTCTGCAGAGTAGTGCAGTGGAGCATTTTATTATTTACCTGTTCCAGTGCTGCTTCGGGTCTCCTCTGATCTTTCTGACAGTTACATGCTGAATGTTGCAGATCTCTGGCTCTGAATGTATGTCATGTGATCAGGAGCTGGAGGTATGGAAGCACAGAGCGTGCAGCTGCTGGGAAGAACAGAAGAGGCACAACGCATCACCATTAACATTAGTCTGGCCTTCATGCTGGAACATTTAGACAGGCCTGACACCTACGCCAGAATCCTCTTCCTGGACTTCAGCTCCGCCTTTAATACCATCTGCCCAAACATCCTGTACGACAACCTAGTGCAACTTGGTGTCGATCACACTCTCTGCGGGTGGATCAAGGATTTCCTCACCAACAGGAAGCAACTAGTAAGACTCGGCGACTGCTCCTCCCAGGTGAGAACCACTAATACTGGTGCTCCCCAAGGGTGTGTACTGTCTCCGATCCTGTTCTCCCTGTATACGAACTGTTGTGTCTCAACCGCAGACTGCATTAAGGTTAAATTTGCGGATGACACCACTATCCTCGGCCTGATCAGTGGAGGGGACGAACGCACCGACCATAGCGAGATTGAGCGGATCTGCAACTGGTGTAGGAGCAACAAGCTTGTCCTAAACGCTGCAAAGACTGTTGAGTTAACTGTGGACTTCAGGAAGTGCCCTCCCCCTCTCAACCCAGTCATCATTGAAGGCACTGAAGCTGCCAGAGTATCTAGCGTTCGGTTCTTGGGCACAACCATAACCGATGATTTGAGATGGGGAGAAAACATCACTAAATGCCAAAAAAAGCCCAGCAAAGGCTGTTCTTCCTGAGACAACTGAAGAAGTTCGGTATGCCCCAGGAGCTGATGACAAGTTTCTACACAGCTACCATTGAGTCTATCCTTTGCTCCTCAATCATCGTATGGTATGCAGGCGCCACCGCTAGCGACAAGTATAAACTACAAAGAGTGATCAAGGGTGCAGAAAGAATCATCGGGACTTCCCTGCCATCACTGGACCTCCTTCATGCATCCAGGCTAAGAACAAGGGCAAACAGGATTGCACAGGACCCCCGCCACCCCGGCTGTCGCTTCTTCAACCACATGCGCTCAGGCCGCCGCTAAAGAACTATTCCAACTAAAACCTCCAGGCACAGGAACTCCTTTTTCCCCCAAGCTGTGCTCGCCCTTAACTAGCGCATCCCCACTCAGCACGCCCTCTGGGCATGGCCTCACGGACACCGCGCTCTACAGCTTAATGCTATATAGGCCCCTATACTGTGCACGTGTGCTTCTATACTGTCTGTTTTTTGTATTTCTGCACTATGACGGTTTCCCTCACTTTGTTTTTTTTTTTGCTATGCCCAATGCCAATGTGTACCAAAAATAATTCTGAGTGCGGCATCCGTCACACTTAGCGAAATAAATCTGATTCTGATCTCTGGAGCAGATGAATATTACACCCTCTCCTCTGGCTCTGGATGTGTGTCATGTGATCAGGAGGTATGGAAGCACAGAGCGTGCAGCTGCTGGGGAAGAGCAGAAGAGGCACAACACATCTCTGGAGCAGGTGAATATTACACCTTCTATGCTGCACCCCTCTGTGCATGTCATGTGATCAGTTACCCCCTGTGCTGTATTCCTCTGGCTCTGGATGCGTGTCATGTGATCAGGAGCTGGAGGTATGGCAGCACAGAGCGTGCAGCTGCTGGGGAAGAGCAGAAGAGGCACAACGCATCTCTGGAGCAGGTGAATATTACACCTTCTATGCTGCACCCCTCTGTGCATGTCATGTGATCAGTTACCCCCTGTGCTGTATTCCTCTGAATGCAGGTCATGTGATCAGGAGCTGGAGGTATGGAAGCACAGAGCGTGCAGCTGCTGGGGAAGAGCAGAAGAGGCACAACACATCCCTGGTGCAGATAACTATTGCACTGCTTTGCTACCCTACTCTGCTATATGAGGAAATTGTCAGGATGGGGGGGGGGGGGGGGGGGTTATGCAGCTGTGTGTGTTTTACCAGCCACATGGGGGGGGGGGGGGGGGGGGGGGTAGCTGTACCCCAGCTCAAACGGACAATGCTTCAACCAGAAACACTGTCACCTGTGTGCTTCTCTAAATGGGAAGGCAGTGTGCTGTCATTCTTTTACTGCTTACAATGATACACATTTGAGGCTTTTGAAGGCCATATGAAATGGCAAGGAGGACCGCATTCGGCCTGCAGCCCTTGAGTTTGACACCTGTGGGCTAGAGGATCTCAGGTAGGCTGGAGGACTGCCTGGGGAAGGTGTTCCTGTACCTTGTGGTTTTGGAGGGGATGTTTCTGAAGAGATGGCCCGATGGGAGGGGCTCAAAGAAGTGGCTACCTGGGTGGGAGGGATCTTGCGAAATCCTGGTGACTCGTTTCTTCATTCTGGCGATATGGAGGAGGTCAAGAGGTGACAGAGACATTCCAATGATCTTTTCCGCAGCGCAAATTATCCTCTGAAGTTTATACTTGTCTCTAGCGGTTGCCTCTACCAGACAATGATGGATGAGCAAAGGATGGACTCGATTGGGACGGTATAAAAACAGTCTTGGCCACATTGAGGACTATATTATTATCCTTGCACCAGTTACATATCCTCTCAATCAAGCTGCGGTAAATCTTCGTTGCTGCTGGGAAGGCCGATGATAGTTGTGTTATCTGCAAATCTGATGACCCTCCAACCCTGCCATACCTTCACCCTCACACCACAGCTTTAGCCTAACCTTGGCACACCTCAATCCACAAACATCTTGCCTGTAGTTGAACCTAACCACACTTCTGTTTATATCCCCAGTCCAACCCTGTTCCACATCTAAACCCACCAAGCCTCCAGATATGCCCCACAATAACTCCACCCAAATGTTACCAAAACCTCAATTCACAACCCCATCTCCAAACTCAACACGCCTCCAGCCATGCCCCAATACACCTATCTAATATTACAGTCACACCTAATCACCTTCAACCATGCCCCACATCACTCCCAGACCAACCCTGCAACCCCACCACATTTCTAACTATGCCCCACAATACCCCTAACCCAACCCTGCCACACCTCCACCCAAACCTTGTCAAACCTACATTCACCGCCACATCTCCAGTCATGTCCCACCACACCTCATACCAACCATACCTCCAGGCATTCATCTATATATATCCAGGTACACTACACCCCCATCCTTGCCACCATCACATCTGCAACTATACCCTCATACCTCAACCCCACCTCCAGCCCAATCCTACCCTGCCCCTAGAAAAGCTCCTACCACACATTCAACTATACCCTCATACCTCAACCCCACCTCCAGCCCAATCCTACCCTGCCTCCAGAAAAGCTCCTACCACACATTCAACTATACCCTCATACCTCCAACCACATCTCCAGCCCAATTCTTCTATGCCTTCAGTGAAGTCCCAACTATGAATTGTCACTCCTTCAACTACACCCTCATACTTCCCTTGAGCGCCCAGACTAGAACTGTCCCAGTTCTTCACAACTCTTAACTCCATATCTGACCTTTTTCAATCTGGATTCCAACCTGCCAACACTACAGAAACAGCACTCGCTAAGGTCACCAGTGACCTCATATTAGCCAAATCGAACCACAACTATTCCATCCTTCTACTCCTTGACCTCACCTTTTCAGTCAACCGTGTTGACCATCCCCTCCTTATTCACACCTTGCATTCCATTGTTATCCATGATTTTGTCCTGACCTGGTCTCCTCCTCCCTTTCTGATGTTTCTTTCTGACCACCTTTAGCCACTTAAGGACTGCAGCCTTAAAACCCCTTAAGGACCAGACACTACATTTACATCACATCACTACAGCTTCAACGGTTTATTGCTCGGTCATACAACCTACCACCTAAATGAATTTTACCTCCTTTTCTTGTCACTAATAGTTTTCTTTTGGTGCTATTTGATTGCTGCTGCGAGTTTTAGTTTTTATTATATTCATCAAAAAAGATATGAATTTTGTCAAACTATTTTTAACTTTCTGTGCTGATATTTTTCAAATAAAGTAAAATTTCTATATAAATTTTTGTGTAAATGTATTGTGCTACATGTCTTTTATCAATAAATAAACACGTATTGGATTTTTTTTGGTTTTGTTTGTAAACGCTGTAACCTTTACCCAAACTATGGTGCAAAAGGTGAATTCCCCCAGTTTGAAGCATCTCTGACTTTTCTAAGCATGTTTCATGAGGTGCTAGAATTCCAGGATAGTATAAATACCCCCCAAATGACCACATTTTGGAAAGAAGACATCCCAAAGTATTCACTAAGAGGCATGGTGAGTTCATAGAAGATTTTTTGTCACAAGTAAGCGGAAAATTACACTTTGACAAAAAAAAAAAAAATTTCCATTTCTGCTAACTTGTGACAAAAAAATGAAATCTGCCACGGACTCACCATGCCCCTCTCTGAATACTTTGGGGTATCTACTTTCCAAAATGGGGTCATTTGTGGGGTGTTTACTGTCCTGGCCTTTTGGGGGGTGCTAAATTGTAAGCACCCCCTGTAACGCCTAAAGATGCTCACAGGTCTTTGGGCCCCTTAGCGCACCTAGGCTGCAAAAAAGTGTCACACATGTGGTATCGCCGTACTCAGGAGAAGTAGCATAATGTGTTTTGGGGTGTATTTTTACACATACCCATGCTGGGTGGGAGAAATCTCTCTGTAAATGAGATTTTTTTTTTTTTTTTTTACACACAAATTGTCCATTTACAGAGAGATTTCTCCCACCCAGCATAGGTATGTGTAAAAATACACCCCAAAACACATTATACTACTTCTCCTGAGTACAGCAGGTCATTTTGAGGCATTTGGTTTCCAGACTATGCCTCACGGTTTAGGGCCCCTAAAATGCCAGGGCAGTATAGGAACCCCACAAATGACCCCATTTTAGAAAGAAGACACCCCAAGGTATTCCGTTAGGAGTATGGTGAGTTCATAGAAGATTTTATTTTTTGTCACAAGTTAGCGGAAATTGATTTTTTTTTTTTCCACAAAGTGTCATTTTCCACTAACTTGAGACAAAAAATAAAATCTTCTATGAACTCACCATACCCCTAACGGAATACCTTGGGGTTTCTTCTTTCTAAAATGGGGTCACTTGTGGGGTTCCTATACTGGAATTTTAGGGCCCCAAAACAGTGAGGAGTAGTCTGGAAACCAAATGCCTCAAAATGTCTGTTCACCAGTGATCAGGGGTATAAGCATCTGCACATTTTGATGACAGGTGGTCTATGAGGGGCAAATTTTGTGGATTTTTCTGAGTGCTCTGCGTAGGAGCGCCCCAGGGCTCTGTCTTCTGCCTCTAAGATTGTGTATACACATCTATTTTCCATTTTTTGATTAATTTTACTACTTCCATGTAGTGTGAGGGCAACACGTTCAATACTATGAACAGATTATGTTCTAAACTTTAATCAATCCAATTGTGGACAATTCCTTTACTTAAAGTATACCCGAAGTGACATGTGACATGAGATAGACGTGTATGTACAGTGCCAAGCACACAAATAACTAGGCTGCGTTCCTTATTTAACTCTTTCAGGCAGAGAAGGAAAAAATCAGGTATGGTAAGTGGCTGACTCGGTCCTGACTCAGACAGAAAGTGACTACAGTGTGACCCTCACTGATAAGAAATTCCAACTATAAAACACTTTCCTAGCAGAAAATGGCTTCTGAGAGCAGGAAAGAGGTAAAAAGGGGGATTTCTTATCAGTAAGGGCCTGTTTCCACTAAACACAGATTCTGCATGCAGAAAACTGACTCCAATGAATGTCTATGGGCCGGTTTCCACTGAACGAGATTCAGCCACTTACATACCTGATATTTAACTCTTTCAGGCAGAGAAGGAAAAAAGAAACACAGCCTAGTTATTTGTGTGCTAGTCACTGTACATACACCTTTAAAGGATACCTGAAGTGACATGTGAAATGATGAGATAGACATGGGTAAGTATTTACTGTAGGAAATGTCCGTACAGGCATTGGTCAGGGAGCTCCTCCCCCTCTTCAGCGCTCCTCAGTTGTTATTTTGTCGCGGGCGTTGAGCAGGCAGCTGGCGTATGCGCTGGTATGAGTCACATCCACGTTTATATGTGAGATTGCGATAAACGTTAGATTTGGCAGTTGTGAGCAGTGGGTGATAACCACCCCCCGTGAGGATGCCCACACCCGGTTACCAGTGTCGGGACAGGAGGCTGGGAGGATCAGCCGCTGCTACAACCTCTGGATCCCACCTCACGTCTGACAACCATGCGTGTAATATAAGGTATAACAACATATAGACTAGAGGAGGCCCGAAGTGTACAGTATGTGTTCCTTACTGCAGCCAATCACACGCTTCCTCCACTTTCCTGTCGTGAGTTCAGCAATGTCGGAATTTCACAGTACAGCCAAACTAGAGCCCACAATCTCAGGATTAAATACACTTGTAGATGGCCATTATATTCATCCGTCAGATTCCCGTCAAACCTGATGTGTGCACACACGCTAGGAACAGCAGCGCTCAATCCAGTGCAGCGATATGCTCCATCGATCTGCCGCCGCTGATTGACTTAACCTAGGCTTTCCATCTGGACCCCTCTATCTGACCGATTTTGTCTGAATGATCACTCGATCGGGCCGCCCGCTGCATCGATTTCTATCCGATCACTGATCAGTTCATCTGGATATTTACGGGAAAATCATCGAAGTGTATGGCTAGCTTCACCCGATTTGATAATTATTGCATGGGATGGTTGATTGGCCGCCATATGTATGGGTATCTTTATAGACTGCCACTCAATCCAGGCAAAACGATCGATTCATCTCTGATTGGAATGGATTCCTACCTCACAGCACGTAGATTCCAGAAATCGATTGAAAATAAATTACAGCATTGCAGTTCCATCTACTGCCATTCCTGCCCCACCCCCATCAACCTGAATCTTTATTCCAGTCCAATCGGTATTTTCAATCAATTTTAGGTCAAAAAGGAATCGTTTTGGAAACAGATTTGAGTAGAGTGATTGGATCTGCAGGGAATCATTCAGGAAAATTCATGTGTATGGGCACCTTCTGTGCTAGCCTTGTAATCTGCAGCCCCTGACACTCCCCTCCCCCATCCATAACACAATGGCCACGCCCCTCCACGATACATTATACCAAGACGCCTTCATTATGCACTGATCATCATCATCATCCCAATTCATGTGCTTATCAGACTGAACCTAGTGAAGCCAGAGGACCAGCCTAACAGAGACGGTCAGTGAAATGCTTCTAATCCCCCTCTGTATGCAAACTGTAGGTGACTTAGGATTGGGCCAATGAGAGCCACTTCTTGCTTATTTTGATTGGCCACATTCCAGGCAGTATGCTGTTAGTATGCAAGTCAGAATTATTTGCATATCAGGGACCGCCTCCAGTACATATGGGATTACACTGAAGGCAGATCTGAGCTGTGCTTTACCACCAGTCAGGGATATTACTGTAGGAAAGGCTCCTGGCTGAGGTTTCCTGCACCTACCAGCAGCACCTCAATGGCCATGACATCTGGGACAGGACAGCGCCCCCAACGTGTGTCTCCTGTCACCTGTTATATGCTATGGGTCACATGACACACAGGAAGGGCTCTGCACTGCAATGGCCATGGCATCTGGGAGAGGACAGCGCCCCCAACGTGTGTCTCCTGTCACCTGTTATATGCTATGGGTCACATGTCACACAGGAGGGACTCTGCCCTGCAATGGCCATGGCATCTGGGAGAGGACAGCGCCCCCAACGTGTGTATCCTGTCACCTGTTATATGCTGTGGGTCACATGTCACACAGGAAGGGCTCTGCACTGCAATGGCCATGACATCTGGGAGAGGACAGCGCCCCCAACGTGTGTCTCCTGTCACCTGTTATATGCTATGGGTCACATGTCACACAGGAGGGGCTCTGCACTGCAATGGCCATGACATCTGGGAGAGGACAGCGCCCCCAACGTGTGTCTCCTGTCACCTGTTATATGCTATGGGTCACATGTCACACAGGAGGGGCTCTGCACTGCAATGGCCATGACATCTGGGAGAGGACAGCGCCCCCAACGTGTGTATCCTGTCACCTGTTATATGGTGTGGGTCACATGACACACAGGAGGGGCTCTGCCCTGCAATGGCCATCATCCCTGGGAGAGGACAGCGCCCCCAACAGTGTGTATCCTGTCACCTGTTATATGCTATGGGTCACATGACACACAGGAGGGGCTCTGCACTGCAATGGCCATCATCCCTGGGAGAGGACAGCGCCCCCAACGTGTGTCTCCTGTCACCTGTTATATGCTGTGGGTCACATGACACACAGGAGGGGCTCTGCACTGCAATGGCCATGACATCTGGGAGAGGACAGCGCCCCCAACGTGTGTCTCCTGTCACCTGTTATATGCTGTGGGTCACATGACACACAGGAGGGGCTCTGCACTGCAATGGCCATGACATCTGGGAGAGGACAGCGCCCCCAACAGTGTGTATCCTGTCACCTGTTATATGCTATGGGTCACATGACACACAGGAGGGGCTCTGCACTGCAATGGCCATCATTCCTGGGAGAGGACCGCGCCCCCAACAGTGTGTATCCTGTCACCTGTTATATGCTATGGGTCACATGACACACAGGAGGGGCTCTGCACTGCAATGGCCATCATTCCTGGGAGAGGACCGCGCCCCCAACAGTGTGTATCCTGTCACCTGTTATATGCTATGGGTCACATGACACACAGGAGGGGCTCTGCACTGCAATGGCCATCATTCCTGGGAGAGGACAGCACACCCCCCCCCCTCCCCTCCCCCACCAGTGTAGATCTGTCACAACAGTAGATAAGCAGTGGTAAATATATTATATGGTACTCACAAAGGAAGGTTGCAGATGGGCAGCTAAGCACTGCAGGCAGGTGCCGATGTACAAACCAAACTCAACGTGGGTGTCCAGACCAGCTAGATGTGGTCGCTCTCTTGGTACAAAATGTCTACATGGTTCTGGAGTTGGTCGAGACACATCTAACCAAAGAGAACCTGCCATAACCCCACCTCCAGATCATTGCTGAGATCACCCTGCCATAATCCCACCTCCAGATCATTGCTGGCATCACCCTGCCATAACCCCGCCTCCAGATCATTGCTGGGATCACCCTGCCATAACCCCGCCTCCAGATCATTGCTGGGATCACCCTGCCATAACCCCGCCTCCAGATCATTGCTGGGATCACCCTGCCATAACCCCGCCTCCAGATCATTGCTGGGATCACCCTGCCATAACCCCGCCTCCAGATCATTGCTGGGATCACCCTGCCATAACCCCGCCTCCAGATCATTACGGAGATCATGTGATCTGCTTCTTGTACATCCACCAGACAGCAGGCGTGGCTTGCAGCACTTGTGTCCCAGGTAAGGAAAAAAGAATTCCAAGTTCATGCAGATGTATGTACATTTTTATGCAAATATAAGCTGCTTGAAAATGGACCAATCAAATACCACTCAGGTTTACATTGATTTGTCCTTCTTCAAGCTGCATATATTTGCATAAAAATTTACATAAATCTGCATGAATTTGGAAATATTTGTATCTTGTTTAACTATCCCCATTCCCAGGTACATTTCTCAGCCAGGACAGCAGAGTACACAGCTTCCGCTTCCCTCCCACATACTTACCTGTTGGTTAATCAGCTTATCCCAAAACTAGCGCTAGACTGCCCCGGAGCTTACAATCTAATGTCCCCGCCACAATCACTGACAAATTATTCTATATACTCTAAAGTACAGCAAAAAATGTCACATGACACACAGGAGGGGCTCTGCACTGCAATGGCCATCATTCCTGGGAGAGGACAGCGCCCCCAACAGTGTGTATCCTGTCACCTGTTATATGCTATGGGTCACATGACACACAGGAGGGGCTCTGCACTGCAATGGCCATCATCCCTGGGAGAGGACAGCGCCCCCAACAGTGTGTATCCTGTCACCTGTTATATGCTATGGGTCACATGACACACAGGAGGGGCTCTGCACTGCAATGGCCATCATTCCTGGGAGAGGACAGCACGCCCCCCCCCCCCCCTCCCTCCCCCCTCCCCCACCAGTGTAGATCTGTCACAACAGTAGATAAGCAGTGGTAAACATATTATATGGTACTCACAAAGGAAGGTTGCAGATGGGCAACTAAGCACTGCAGGCAGGTGCCGATGTACAAACCAAACTCAACGTGGGTGTCCAGACCAGCTAGATGGGGTCGCTCTCTTGGTACAAAATGTCTACATGGTTCTGGAGTTGGTCGAGACACATCTAACCAAAGAGAACCTGCCATAACCCCACCTCCAGATCATTGCTGAGATCACCCTGCCATAATCCCACCTCCAGATCATTGCTGGCATCACCCTGCCATAACCCCGCCTCCAGATCATTGCTGGGATCACCCTGCCATAACCCCGCCTCCAGATCATTGCTGGGATCACCCTGCCATAACCCCGCCTCCAGATCATTGCTGGGATCACCCTGCCATAACCCCGCCTCCAGATCATTACGGAGATCATGTGATCTGCTTCTTGTACATCCACCAGACGTGGCTTGCAGCACTTGTGTCCCAGGTAAGGAAAAAAGAATTCTAAGTTCATGCAGATGTATGTACATTTTTATGCAAATATAAGCTGCTTGAAAATGGACCAATCAAATACCACTCAGGTTTACATTGATTTGTCCTTCTTCAAGCTGCATATATTTGCATAAAAATTTACATAAATCTGCATGAATTTGGAAATATTTGTATCTTGTTTAACTATCCCCATTCCCAGGTACATTTCTCAGCCAGGACAGCAGAGTACACAGCTTCCGCTTCCCTCCCACATACTTACCTGTTGGTTAATCAGCTTATCCCAAAACTAGCGCTAGACTGCCCCGGAGCTTACAATCTAATGTCCCCGCCACAATCAGTGACAAATTATTCTATATACTCTAAAGTACAGCAAAAAATGCCAGCACCATATAAATGCACAATATTATTATTATTATTATTAATAAACTTCACAGACATTGGCTGCTCGAGCATGGGAGCCGGCCCCTGATTGGCTGCACTTGTTACAGCCCCTCCCCCTTTATTCTTTGCACAGGAACTCCCGGCTGAGGTATACCTGCTGCGATATTCTCTACAGATTCCATCAATGGGAAAACACCAGAAATATAAAAGGCAGAACAAGACAAAACTGCTTTATACAGAATAATTGCATGATATTTCAGTGCACATCTGTACGTCTCATCGCTTTGTACCGGATCACAATATTCACACGGCAGTCCATTCAGCAGGCCAGGACATCAGGAGGAACACCTACAACACAGCAGATCTGAGAGCGCTCCTCGTGGGCGGGGATGCAGGAAACCAACCAATCATCGTGGCTGCTCCGCCCACCGTGAGAGAGGAGGAGACTCTGCACTTACTGGTTCAGCCCCTGAGATCTCCGTGCAAGGCTGGACCTGGCTGTGGGATCAGTGCAGTGTTCCCTGGCCGCAGCTGTAGAGGTTACACTAAGTATAGGAGCAGCATGCATGGAGGCAGGCCGGACACACAGGCCCACTCAGGCGTTTAGTAAGAAATGCAGAAAAAGGTCAGAATACAAAAGAAGGCAAGGCAGCAGAGGCCAGAGTCTCTTGCAGTGCATGCTGGGATAGCGGCCTGTGTTAGTATGTAAAACAGGACACGTCAATTCATTCCCGCAAGCAGTTTACCTCATCCTCTTAGTTTCATAGTAAAGGGTGGACTCAAAAAGTCTGCAGCATTTGGGGTTCTAAAAAGTTTAGGGAGAAAAAAATGGAATTAAAAAGAGAAAAGAAGAAGTCGATCCTCAAAGTTTATTCAGTTTTCTTGCGATCGTCACCAAGAACCTTCCTCCGCTGGTGCAACATGTGGAAGTACAGCTGCGGGAAAACTGCAAAACACAAAAATCACCGCGTCACCAAACCACGGAAGATGCTGCCACGATATAAATCATCAATAATAATAGTAATAATGTACAATAACACATAATAACACAAAGTGCAGAAACAACACACTCACCCATATATCACCACCCCCACCCCAGCAGATACAGGACAAACCCCTGCCCCGGGTGTACAGCGCACACACACCCGGATATCACTGCTCCCACCCCAGCAGATACAGGACACGCCCCTGCCCAGGTGTACAGCGCACACAACACACACCCATATATCACCACTCCCACCCCAGCAGATACAGGACACGCCCCTGCCCAGGTGTACAGCGCAGACACCACACACACACACACACACACACACACACACACACACACACACACACACACACACACACACACACACACACACACACACACACACACACACACACACACACACACACACCAACCACTGCTCCCACCCCAGCAGATACAGGACACGGCCCTGCCCCGGGTGTAAAGCGTGTGTACACACCAGGGCTGTGGAGTCGGTCCAAAAATCCACCGACTCCTCAGTTTAGGATTCCACCGACACCGACTCCTCTAATTTACATATTACAATTTTGTTGATTAAAAGTATGTAACATGAAATTCGTCTCTTAACTGCCAACGCTTAGGAATTTTACAAGACAACTGAAGTGAGAAGGATATGTAGACTACTATATTTATTCCCTTTAGACTAAAACTAGTCCTTGGTAAGAGTACTTGTAAAAGGTACAAACCGGAACAAAGAACATCTATCAGGCCCTAGGCAATGTAAGTGTGGGTACATGTAAGAGTGATGTGCAGGTACTCTGCAGGGGAATGAGGAGATTGTAAACAGACAACACCTCTGTGTTCAATGTGCACAGCATTCTCAGTGGATTCCTTGCAGCTCTGTGGGGAGTGCATATGTAGAGTATAGTACTACTGTGTAACAAAGTAAACCTGAGACAGATGAAATTAAAGTTTTATACATACCTGGGGCTTCCTCCAGCCGCCTTCAGGATAATCAGTCCCTCGTTGTCCTCCTCCACCACCTGGATCTTCTGCTATGAGTCCAGGTACTTGAGCCAGTCGGGCGTAGTGCGCATGCACACACTCCGCCGCCAGGAGCATACTACACCTGTGCAGCACTATTGCGCAGGTGCAGAATGTTCCTGGCTGTGGGAGCGGCATGCGGCCGGACAGCGCTGACTGGCTGAATTACCAGGACTCATAGCAGAAGATCCAGGTGGTGGAGGACAGCGAGGGACTGATTAGCCTGAAGGGGGCTGGACGAAGCCCCAGGTATGTATAAAAAAAAACTTTACTTTTCATCCGTCTCAGTTACCCTTTAATTTGTAGTCACCAAACCAAATTTTAACATATCAAATTATTTGATCTCTCATTGACCATCTCTATTAGTGACACAGCTACACATCAGGCTTTATTCTTACAGCATAGATGTTATTTACTATATATATATATATATATATATATATATATATATATATATATATATATATATATATATATATATATATATATATATATATATATATATATATATATATATATATATATATATATATATATATATACATATATATACATATATATATACATATACATACATATATATATACATATACATATATATATATATACATATATATATATATACATACATACATACATACATACATACATACATACATACATACATACATACATACATATATATATATATATACATATATATATACATATATATATACACACATATATACACACATATATATATATATATATATATATATATATATATATATATATATATATATACATACATATATATACATATATATATACATATATACATATATATATACATATATATATACATATATATATACATATATATATATATATATATATATATATATATAGACCTTAAAAATACGGGGACTGCTTTATTGAAGCAGCACAAGTAACTAATTTTGATTGGTTTATTTCATTTTTGTGGACTAAGCACAGCTATTACTGTGTGTGTGTATATGTGTATATATATATATATATATATATATATATATATATATATATAATTTTTAATGACCATTATCTGAGAAATAGAACATTTTATCATATTTTCTATTTTAATTACAGTTACAAATTAATTAGGAGTCGGTGCATTTTTTCCCGACTCCAGGCACCCAAAATTGCCCGACTCCACAGCCCTGGTGTACACACACACACACACACACACACACACACACACACACACACACACACACACACACACACACACACACACACACACACACACACACACACACACACACACACACACACACACACACACACACACACACACACACACACACACACACACACACACACACACACACACACACACAAGCAGATACAGGACACGCCCCTGCCCAGGTGTACAGCGCACACAACACTCACCCATACAGTGGTGTGAAAAACTATTTGCCCCCTTCCTGATTTCTTATTCTTTTGCATGTTTGTCACACTTAAATGTTTCTGCTCATCAAAAATCGTTAACCATTAGTTAAAGATAACATAATTGAACACAAAATGCAGTTTTAAATGATGGTTTTTATTATTTAGTGAGAAAAAAAACTCAAAACCTACATGGCCCTGTGTGAAAAAGAAATTGCCCCCTGAACCTAATAACTGGTTGGGCCACCCTTAGCAGCAATAACTGCAATCAAGCGTTTGCGATAACTTGCAACAAGTCTTTTACAGCGCTCTGGAGGAATTTTGGCCCACTCATCTTTGCAGAATTGTAATTCAGCTTTATTTGAGGGTTTTCTAGCATGAACTGCCTTTTTAAGGTCATGCCACAACATCTCAATAGGATTCAGGTCAGGGCTTTGACTATGCCACTCCAAAGTCTTCATTTTGTTTTTCTTCAGCCATTCAGGTGGATTTGCTGGCGTCTTTTGGGTCATTGTCTTGCTGCAGCACCCAAGATCGCTTCAGCTTGAGTTGACGAACAGATGGCCGGACATTCTCCTTCAGGATTTTTTGGTATACAGTAGAATTCATGGTTCCATCTATCACAGCAAGCCTTCCAGGTCCTGAAGCAGCAAAACAACCCCAGACCATCACACTACCACCACCATATTTTACTGTTGGTATGATGTTCTTTTGCTGAAATGCTGTGTTACTTCTACAACAGATTTAACAGGACACGCACCTTCCAAAAAGTTCAACTTTTGTCTCGTCGGTCCACAAGGTATTTTCCTAAACGTCTTGCCAATCATTGAGATGTTTTTTTTAGCAAAATTGAGACGAGCCTTAATGTTCTTTTTGCTTAAAAGTGGTTTGCGCCTTGGATATCTGCCATGCAGGCCGTTTTTGCCCAGTCTCTTTCTTATGGTGGAGTCGTGAACACTGACCTTAATTGAGGCAAGTGAGGCCTGCAGTTCTTTAGATGTTGTCCTGGGGTCTTTTGTGGCCTCTCGGATGAGCTTTCTCTGCGCTCTTGGGGTAATTTTGGTCGGCCGGCCACTCCTGGGAAGGTTCATCACTGTTCCATGTTTTTGCCATTTGTGGATAATGGCTCTCACTGTGGTTCGCTGGAGTCCCAAAGCTTTAGAAATGGCTTTATAACCTTTACCAGACTGATAGATCTCAATTACAGTACTTTTGTTCTCATTTGTTCCTGAATTTCTTTGGATCTTGGCATGATGTCTAGCTTTTGAGGTGCTTTTGGTCTACTTCTCTGTGTCAGATAGCTCCTATTTAAGTGATTTCTTGATTGAAACAGGTGTGGCAGTAATCAGGCCTGGGGGTGCCTGCAGAAATTGAACTCAGGTGTGATAAACCACAGTTAAGTTATTTTTTAACAAGGGGGGCAATCACTTTTTCACACAGGGCCATGTAGGTTTTGAGTTTTTTTTCCTCACTAAATAATAAAAACCATCATTTAAAACTGCATTTTGTGTTCAATTATGTTATCTTTGACTAATAGTTAACGGTTTTTGATGAGCAGAAACATTTAAGTGTGACAAACATGCAAAAGAATAAGAAATCAGGAAGGGGGCAAATAGTTTTTCACACCACTGTATATCACCACTCCCACCCCAGCAGATACAGGACACACCCCTGCCCCGGGTGTACAGCGTGTACACACACACACACACACACACGGATATCACCACTCCCACCCCAGCAGATACAGGACACGCCCCTGCCCAGGTGTACAGCGCACACACACAAGGATTAGTGTATTTCTTTCTTCTGGACCCAGGTGCATCTTATAGTGTGAGAAATGTGGTACTCACGTGGAATGTAGGACACCATCACCAGGATGAGGAAGGTGTAGTAATCGAAGGAGAAGTTGTACTTGTTGGGCAGGCTGATGGAGTACAGTCCCGTCTGCTTGACAGAGGACAGCGCAGCATAGATGGTCAGCAGCTCCCCCGCTACTCCCATGGGGTACAGAACGATGAACAGCGTGTATCTGTAAGAGAAGCAGCACCATGCCAGTCACTTGTCTTTATACAGCCTGTCTCTGGGGGAGAAGCAGCACCATGCCAGTCACTTGTCTTTATACAGCCTGTCTCTGGAGGAGAAGCAGCACCATGCTAGTCACTTGTCTTGATACAGCCTGTCTCTGGGGGAGAAGCAGCACCATGCCAGTCACTTGTCTTTATACAGTCAGTCTCTGCAGGAGAAGCAGCACCATGCCAATCACTTGTCTTTATACAGGATGTCTCTGGAGGAGAAGCAGCACCATGCCAGTCACTTGTCTTTATACAGGCCTGTCTCTGCAGGAGAAGCAGCACCATGCCAATCACTTGTCTTTATACAGGCCTGTCTCTGCAGGAGAAGCAGCACCATGCCAGTCACTAGTCTTTATACAGGCCTGTCTCTGCAGGAGAAGCAGCACCATGCCAGTCACTTGTCTTTATACAGGCCTGTCTCTGGAGGAGAAGCAGCACCATGCCAGTCACTTGTCTTTATACAGGCCTGTCTCTGCAGGAGAAGCAGCACCATGCCAGTCACTTGTCTTCATACAGGCCTGTCTCTGCAGAAGTAGCACCACGCCAGTCACTTGTCTTTATACAGGCCTGTCTCTGCAGGAGAAGCAGCACCATGCCAGTCACTTGTCTTTATACAGCCTGTCTCTGCAGGAGAAGCAGCACCATGCCAGTCACTTGTCTTTATACAGCCTGTCTCTGGGGGAGAAGCAGCACCATGCCAGTCACTTGTCTTTATACAGGCCTGTCTCTGCAGGAGAAGCAGCACCATGCCAGTCACTTGTCTTTATACAGGAGGTCTCTGCAGGAGAAGCAGCACCATGCCAGTCACTTGTCTTTATACAGGCCTGTCTCTGCAGGAGAAGCAGCACCATGCCAGTCACTTGTCTTTATACAGGAGGTCTCTGCAGGAGAAGCAGCACCATGCCAGTCACTAGTCTTTACACAGCCTGTCTCTGCAGGAGAAGCAGCACCATGCCAGTCACTTGTCTTTATACAGGCCTGTCTCTGCAGGAGATACAGCACCATGCCAGTCACTTGTCTTTATACAGCTCTGTTTCTGCAGGAGAAGCAGCACCATGCCAGTCACTTGTCTTTATACAGCCTGCCTCTGGAGGAGAAGCAGCACCATGCCAGACACTTGTCTTTATACAGGCCTGTCTCTGGGGGAGAAGCAGCACCATGCCAGTCACTTGTCTTTATACAGCCTGTCTCTGCAGGAGAAGCAGCACCATGCCAGTCACTTGTCTTTATACAGGCCTGTCTCTGCAGGAGAAGCAGCACCATGCCAGTCACTTGTCCTTATACAGCTCTGTTTCTGCAGGAGAAGCAGCACCATGCCAGTCACTTGTCTTTATACAGGCCTGTCTCTGCAGGAGAAGCAGCACCATGCCAGTCACTTGTCTTTATACAGGCCTGTCTCTGCAGGAAAAGCAGCACCATGCTAGTCACTTGTCTTTATACAGCCTGTCTCTGGGGGAGAAGCAGCACCATGCCAGTCACTTGTCTTTATACAGGAGGTCTCTGCAGGAGAAGCAGCACCATGCCAGTCACTAGTCTTTACACAGCCTGTCTCTGCAGGAGAAGCAGCACCATGCCAGTCACTTGTCTTTATACAGGCCTGTCTCTGCAGGAGATACAGCACCATGCCAGTCACTTGTCTTTATACAGCTCTGTTTCTGCAGGAGAAGCAGCACCATGCCAGTCACTTGTCTTTATACAGCCTGTCTCTGGAGGAGAGGCAGCACCATGCCAGTCACTTGTCTTTATACAGGAGGTCTCTGGAGGAGAAGCAGCACCATGCCAGTCACTTGTCTTTATACAGCCTGTCTCTGCAGGAGAAGCAGCACCATGCCACTCACTTGTCTTTATACAGGCCTGTCTCTGGGGGAGAAGCAGCACCATGCCAGTCACTTGTCTTTATACAGCTCTGTCTCTGCAGGAGAAGCAGCACCATGCCAGTCACTTGTCTTTATACAGTCAGTCTCTGCAGGAGAAGCAGCACCATGCCAGTCACTTGTCTTTATACAGCCTGTCTCTGGAGGAGAAGCAGCACCATGCCAATCACTTGTCTTTATACAGGCCTGTCTCTGCAGGAGAAGCAGCACCATGCCAGTCACTTGTCTTTATACAGCCTGTCTCTGGAGGAGAGGCAGCACCATGCCAGTCACTTGTCTTTATACAGGAGGTCTCTGCAGGAGAAGCAGCACCATGCCAGTCACTTGTCTTTATACAGCCTGTCTCTGGAGGAGAGGCAGCACCATGCCAGTCACTTGTCTTGATACAGCCTGTCTCTGCAGGAGAAGCAGCACCATGCCAGTCACTTGTCTTTATACAGCCTGTCTCTGCAGGAGAAGCAGCACCATGCCAGTCACTTGTCTTTATACAGGCCTGTCTCTGCAGGAGAAGCAGCACCATGCCAGTCACTTGTCTTTATACAGTCCTGTCTATGGAGGAGAAGCAGCACCATGCCAGTCACTTGTCTTTATACAGTCCTGTCTATGGAGGAGAAGCAGCACCATGCCAGTCACTTGTCTTTATACAGGCCTGTCTCTGCAGGAGAAGCAGCACCATGCCAGTCACTTGTCTTTATACAGTCAGTCTCTGCAGGAGAAGCAGCACCATGCCAATCACTTGTCTTTATACAGGATGTCTCTGGAGGAGAAGCAGCACCATGCCAGTCACTTGTCTTTATACAGCCTGTCTCTGCAGGAGAAGCAGCACCATGCCAGTCACTTGTCTTTATACAGGCCTGTCTCTGCAGGAGAAGCAGCACCATGCCAGTCACTTGTCTTTATACAGGCCTGTCTCTGCAGGAGAAGCAGCATCATGCCAGTCACTTGTCTTTATACAGCCTGTCTCTGCAGGACAAGCAGCACCATGCCAGTCACTTGTCTTTATACAGGATGTCTCTGGAGGAGAAGCAGCACCATGCCAGTCACTTGTCTTTATACAGCCTGTCTCTGCAGGACAAGCAGCACCATGCCAGTCACTTGTCTTTATACAGGCCTGTCTCTGCAGGAGAAGCAGCACCATTCCAGTCACTTGTCTTTATACAGGCCTGTCTCTGCAGGAGAAGCAGCACCATGCCAGTCACTTGTCTTTATACAGCCTGTCTCTGGGGGAGAAGCAGCACCATGCCAGTCACTTGTCTTTATACATCCTGTCTCTGCAGGAGAAGCAGCACCACGCCAGTCACTTGTCTTTATACAGCTCTGTCTCTGCAGGACAAGCAGCACCATGCCAGTCACTTGTCTTTATACATCCTGTCTCTGCAGGAGAAGCAGCACCACGCCAGTCACTTGTCTTTATACAGCTCTGTCTCTGCAGGACAAGCAGCACCATGCCAGTCACTTGTCTTTATACAGGCCTGTCTCTGCAGGAGAAGCAGCACCATGCCAGTCACTTGTCTTTATACAGCCTGTCTCTGGGGGAGAAGCAGCACCATGCCAGTCACTTGTCTTTATACATCCTGTCTCTGCAGGAGAAGCAGCACCACGCCAGTCACTTGTCTTTATACAGCTCTGTCTCTACAGGACAAGCAGCACCATGCCAGTCACTTGTCTTTATACATCCTGTCTCTGCAGGAGAAGCAGCACCATGCCAGTCACTTGTCTTTATACAGGCCTGTCTCTGCAGGAGAAGCAGCACCACGCCAGTCACTTGTCTTTATACAGCTCTGTCTCTGCAGGACAAGCAGCACCATGCCAGTCACTTGTCTTTATACAGGCCTGTCTCTGCAGGAGAAGCAGCACCACGCCAGTCACTTGTCTTTATACAGCCTGTCTCTGCAGGACAAGCAGCACCATGCCAGTCACTTGTCTTTATACAGCCTGTCTCTGGGGGAGAAGCAGCACCATGCCAGTCACTTGTCTTTATACAGGCCTGTCTCTGCAGGACAAGCAGCACCATGCCAGTCACTTATCTTTATACAGGCCTGTCTCTGCAGGAGAAGCAGCACCATGCCAGTCACTTGTCTTTACACAGCTCTGTCTCTGCAGGAGAAGCAGCACCACGCCAGTCACTTGTCTTTATACAGCTCTGTCTCTGCAGGACAAGCAGCACCATGCCAGTCACTTGTCTTTATACAGGCCTGTCTCTGCAGGAGAAGCAGCACCATGCCAGTCACTTGTCTTTATACAGCCTGTCTCTGCAGGAGAAGCAGCACCACGCCAGTCACTTGTCTTTATACAGCTCTGTCTCTGCAGGACAAGCAGCACCATGCCAGTCACTTGTCTTTATACATCCTGTCTCTGCAGGAGAAGCAGCACCATGCCAGTCACTTGTCTTTATACAGGCCTGTCTCTGCAGGAGAAGCAGCACACGCCAGTCACTTGTCTTTATACAGGCCTGCAGCACCATGCCAGTCACTTGTCTTTATACAGCTCTGTCTCTGGAGGAGAAGCAGCACCATGCCAGTCACTTGTCTTTATACAGGCCTGTCTCTGGAGGAGAAGCAGCACCATGCCAGTCACTTGTCTTTATACAGGCCTGTCTCTGGGGGAGAAGCAGCACCATGCCAGTCACTTGTCTTTATACAGGCCTGTCTATGGAGGAGAAGCAGCACCATGCCAGTCACTTGTCTTTATACAGGCCTGTCTCTGGAGGAGAAGCAGCACCATGCCAGTCACTTGTCTTTATACAGGCCTGTCTCTGGGGGAGAAGCAGCACCATTCCAGTCACTTGTCTTTATACAGGCCTGTCTCTGGGGGAGAAGCAGCACCATGCCAGTCACTTGTCTTTATACAGCCTGTCTCTGGGGGAGAAGCAGCACCATGCCAGTCACTTGTCTTTATACAGGCCTGTCTCTGGGGGAGAAGCAGCACCATGCCAGTCACTTGTCTTTATACAGCCTGTCTCTGCAGGAGAAGCAGCACCATGCCAGTCACTTGTCTTTATACAGCCTGTCTCTCTGGCTGAAGGGGGAGGGGCAGAAAGATTTGAGGTACAGTGCTGTAGACAAATGAACCCTCTGAATTGTAAAACTGCCCTAAACCTGCCGAGGTGATGCAGAAACGTGGCACGTGCCCACGCTGAATGCCACAGCTGCATAACTGAGGGAGCTTTGTCACGAGCATGTCACGGTCGCACATGCGTGGTGAACTACGGCTGGCAGTGACTGAGCTGTATACCAGGGGAGGCCACGGCTGGCTGTGACTGAGCTGTATACCAGTGGAGGCCACGGCTGGCTGTGACTGAGCTGTATACCAGTGGAGCCACGGCTGGCTGTGACTGAGCTGTATACCAGTGGAGGCCACGGCTGGCTGTGACTGAGCTGTATACCAGTGGAGCCACGGCTGGCTGTGACTGAGTTGTATACCAGTGGAGGCCACGGCTGGCTGTGACTGAGCTGTATACCAGTGGAGCCCACGGCTGGCAGTGACTGAGCTGTATACCAGTGGAGGCCACGGCTGGCTGTGACTGAGTTGTATACCAGTGGAGGCCACGGCTGGCTGTGACTGAGCTGTATACCAGTGGAGGCCACGGCTGGCAGTGACTGAGCTGTATACCAGTGGAGGCCACGGCTGGCTGTGACTGAGCTGTATACCAGTGGAGGCCACGGCTGGCAGTGACTGAGCTGTATACCAGTGGAGGCCACGGCTGGCAGTGACTGAGCTGTATACCAGTGGAGCCCACGGCTGGCTGTGACTGAGCTGTATACCAGTGGAGCCCACGGCAGGCTGTGACTGAGCTGTATACCAGTGGAGCCCACGGCAGGCTGTGACTGAGCTGTATACCAGTGGAGCCCACGGCAGGCTGTGACTGAGCTGTATACCAGTGGAGCCCACGGCTGGCTGTGACTGAGCTGTATACCAGTGGAGCCCACGGCTGGCAGTGACTGAGCTGTATACCAGTGGAGCCCACGGCTGGCTGTGACTGAGCTGTATACCAGTGGAGCCCACGGCTGGCTGTGACTGAGCTGTATACCAGTGGAGCCCACGGCAGGCTGTGACTGAGCTGTATACCAGTGGAGCCCACGGCAGGCTGTGACTGAGCTGTATACCAGTGGAGCCCACGGCAGGCTGTGACTGAGCTGTATACCAGTGGAGCCCACGGCTGGCTGTGACTGAGCTGTATACCAGTGGAGCCCACGGCTGGCAGTGACTGAGCTGTATACCAGTGGAGCCCACGGCTGGCTGTGACTGAGCTGTATACCAGTGGAGCCCACGGCTGGCAGTGACTGAGCTGTATACCAGTGGAGCCCACGGCTGGCTGTGACTGAGCTGTATACCAGTGGAGCCCATGGCTGGCAGTGACTGAGCTGTATACCAGTGGAGCCCACGGCTGGCAGTGACTGAGCTGTATACCAGTGGAGCCCACGGCTGGCAGTGACTGAGCTGTATACCAGTGGAGGCCACGGCTGGCTGTGACTGAGCAGTATACCAGTGGAGGCCACGGCTGGCTGTGACTGAGCTGTATACCAGTGGCCCCCACGGCAGGCTGTGACTGAGCTGTATACCAGTGGTGGCCACGGCAGGCTGTGACTGAGCTGTATACCAGTGGGGCCACGGCTGGCTGTGACTGAGCTGTATACCAGTGGAGGCCACGGCTGGCAGTGACTGAGCTGTATACCAGTGGAGGCCACGGCTGGCAGTGACTGAGCTGTATACCAGTGGAGGCCACAGCTGGCTGTGACTGAGCTGTATACCAGTGGAGGCCACAGCTGGCTGTGACTGAGCTGTATACCAGTGGAGCCCACGGCTGGCAGTGACTGAGCTGTATACCAGTGTCGGCCACTGCTGGCAGTGACTGAGCTGTATACCAGTGGAGGCCACGGCTGGCAGTGACTGAGCTGGATACCAGTGGAGGCCACGGCTGGCTGTGACTGAGCTGTATACTAGTGGAGGCCCCGGCTGGCTGTGACTGAGCTGTATACCAGTGGAGGCCACGGCTGGCGGTGACTGAGCTGTATACCAGTGGAGACCATGGCTGGCTGTGACTGAGCTGTATACCAGTGGAGGCCACGGCTGGCTGTGACTGAGTTGTATACCAGTGGAGGCCACGGCTGGCTGTGACTGAGTTGTATACCAGTGGAGGCCACGGCTGGCTGTGACTGAGCTGTATACCAGTGGAGGCCACGGCTGGCGGTGACTGAGCTGTATACCAGTGGAGACCATGGCTGGCTGTGACTGAGCTGTATACCAGTGGAGCCCACGGCTGGCAGTGACTGAGCTGTATACCAGTGGAGGCCACGGCTGGCAGTGACTGAGTTGTATACCAGTGGAGGCCACGGCTGGCTGTGACTGAGCTGTATACCAGTGGAGCCCACGGCTGGCTGTGACTGAGCTGGATACCAGTGGAGGCCACGGCTGGCTGTGACTGAGCTGGATACCAGTGGAGGCCACGGCTGGCAGGGCGCTGGAGGAAGACCCAGGACAGTATAAAAGCTGCTTATTACACCATCTCTGTACACTTTATAAAGAGCTGTTTTCATATTTGGTTTCTGCAGGAAAGGTAAACTCATGGCTGCAGTCACACAGCTATTACTTCAGCACTCTCCCCCCACACCATAGGGAGGGTCAGTGAGATTCAAATCTGAGTAGGTGTAGGATTATGCAAATTTATATAGCTTGAACACGGACCAATCAAATTTTGGTACCTGTCCAGATAAGGCGGCTGGAAGACATCCTGGCATGGTTCATCAGTCTCCCAGGAGAGGGGGACATAAGCATCATGGGCATCTGGCATAAGCACTGTGTGTGCGTGGCGTCAGTTTACGCATGGTGATTGGTTACGTATGTCTCACGTTATGCCACTCCCACCAGTCTGTAAAGTGCCTCTCCGGTGCTGTTATGAGTGTGAGCTCCCGTGCTCGAGTCACTCTGCCCGCTTGTGATTCTGGATGCTAACCCTGTCCTGCCTGACTACCGTTATGACTCCTGCTTTGTCTGACTGCCCGATTTGTCGCCCACCCATGCCTATCTGAGAACCTGCTGTAGACAAACCCTTGCTTGTCCGAGAACCAGATTAGTTGCTGACCTCTACCTGTGTGAAGACATACCCTGTTCCTGAGTACCGGCTTGCATCCTGTTTCACCTAGACACTGAATTATTGCAATTCCAGACTCAACCACCGGGAGCGCCGTGTTACCTACTTGGTCACACGCCATCAGTGGTGCAAGTGCTCCTACCCCTTGTTCACTGGTAATCCCTGTTCTGCATCCAGGGTGACTGGTTGGCAAGTCACAAGGGCTGCTGTGCTCATCGCTCTCCAGTATTCACGGAACAGAATTCTGCATCAACTCACAGCGATTTGCTTCTCCTAGACCACCCCTAAAGCCCCGTTCAGCAATATGACCCCGCCTCCACTGCAAGCCTCTGCCAACCATATATATAATGACATAATGACCACCCCTAAACCCCTGTTCAGCAATATGACCCCGCCTCCACTGCAAGCCTCTGTCAAACATATATATATATAATGATATAATGACCACCCCTAAACCCCTGTTCAGCAATATGACCCCGCCTCCACTGCAAGCCTCTGCCAACCATATATATATATATATATATATAATGATATAATGACCACCCCTAAACCCCTGTTCAGCAATATGACCCCGCCTCCACTGCAAGCCTCTGCCAACCAACAGACTATCTTGTAAGACTATCTGTATCACTTTCCATCCTCTAGCAATAACTCTGATTCTGGCTACATTACAAGGACAACCAACCAGATCTGGCGGAGGAAGGAAAGCCCTGATTGGCTGCAGCACACACAGGGTGGCAGTGTTTGGCATCCACTCACCTGGCCCATTTGATGATGTACGGGAGGTGGTTGAGGAGGCTGAAGGTGTAGAAGGAATAGCGGATGATCTCAGTGACCGTCCACGCCACGACAAACAGCAACACCGAGTCTTCATTCTGTACCTGCAAACCAAATACAGACAGACATCACTGCGGATCACCCATCAGCCCTCACTGCAGATCACCCATCAGCCCTCACTGCAGATCACCCATCAGCCCTCACTGCGGATCACCTATTTATTAATATATTGAAATGCGAGGTCCGGATGCAGACTGCATAATAAACACAGAGCTGTGGGTAAAGGGAATTTAATTTTATGGCTGAAAAATCCAGCTTTAAATGAGTGATCCAAGCTACAAAACAAAACAAAAAAAAAACAAAAAAAAAAAAAAAAAACCACACCACAATCCACTTACCTGGGCTTCCTCCAGCCCGTGGCAGCAGTCCTGTGCCCTTACCGCAGCTCCCAGTCTTCTCCGCTGGCGGCTTCTTCTGCGCTGCACCGCGCGGGTCACGTGGTCTCTCCGATGTCGTCAGGACAGTACTGCGCAGGCGCAGAACTACTACAACTGCACTGTACTGTCCTGATGATGTCGGGGAGACCACGTGACCCACGCGGTGGAGTGCAGAAGAAGCCAACCTGGCGAGAGCGGAGGAGACTGGGAGCCACCGGAGCTGCGGCGAGGGCACAGGATGGCTGCCACAGCTGGAGGAAGTCCCAGGTAAGTGGATTTTGTAAATAAATAAAACACCTGGATGTATCCTTTAATAAACAGACAACCACAAACGATGCAAACACGTTCATTTCTTTACACTGAGTGACGTGACCCGCCCCTCCCCCCGATCATTCCCTCATACAGAATACAGGTAACAGGGCTCACCTCACGGACGCTGTGTGTGACGGCCCATGTCAGGAAGACCCGGGACATCACCTGGAACGCGGTCAGGACCACAGAGGAAGGCACGATCCCTGGGGGAGGGGAGGAGACAAAACACAAAGGTAACGCCTCATTTCCAGGAGGTCATACAGAAAACTCCTACACAAAGTATATGTACAGAACATGAAACACGGGATCCACGTGATGCAGAAACCACACAGCACATGTGACACTGCAGCCCTGTGTGTGCTGATGGGGGCTGTGACTGAGGAGAGTTCATACATCTGCCCTGATAGTTTTAGGGGTCACTGGAAATACGGACCATGGTGGTGGAATCTGCGGGAGATCAATGCCCAACACGCCCTCCTGATCATAATTTCAGTAATCCCTGCAGCATACAGTGGTGATATAATGACCGCCAGTAACCCTCGTAGTGTACAGTGGTGATATAATGACCTCCAGTAATCCCTGCAGTATAAAGTGGTGATATAATGACCGCCAGTAATCCCCGCAGCATACAGTGGTGATATAATGACCGCCAGTAACCCTCGTAGTGTACAGTGGTGATATAATGACCGCCAGTAATCCCTGCAGCATACAGTGGTGATATAATGACCGCCAGTAACCCTCGTAGTGTACAGTGGTGATATAATGACCGCCAGTAATCCCTGCAGCATACAGTGGTGATATAATGACCGCCAGTAACCCTCGTAGTGTACAGTGGTGATATAATGACCACCAGTAACCATGGTAGTGTACAGTGGTGATATGACTTCCAGTAATCCCTGCAGCATACAGTGGTGATATAATGACCTCCAGTAACCCTCGTAGTGTACAGTGGTGATATAATGACCGCCAGTAATCCCTGCAGCATACAGTGGTGATATAATGACCGCCAGTAACCCTCGTAGTGTACAGTGGTGATATAATGACCGCCAGTAATCCCTGCAGCATACAGTGGTGATATAATGACCACCAGTAACCCTCGTAGTGTACAGTGGTGATATAATGACCTCCAGTAACCCTCGTAGTGTACAGTGGTGATATAATGACCTCCAGTAATCCCCGCAGTGTACAGTGGTGATATAATGACCGCCAGTAATCCCCGCAGTGTACAGTGGTGATAATGACCACCAGTAATCCCTGCAGTGTACAGTGGTGATATAATGACCGCCAGTAACCCTCGTAGTGTACAGTGGTGATATAATGACCGCCAGTAATCCCTGCAGCATACAGTGGTGATATAATGACCGCCAGTAACCCTCGTAGTGTACAGTGGTGATATAATGACCGCCAGTAATCCCCGCAGCATACAGTGGTGATATAATGACCGCCAGTAACCCTCGTAGTGTACAGTGGTGATATAATGACCGCCAGTAACCCTCGTAGTGTACAGTGGTGATATAATGACCTCCAGTAACCCTCGTAGTGTACAGTGGTGATATAATGACCTCCAGTAATCCCCGCAGTGTACAGTGGTGATAGAATGACCGCCAGTAATCCACGCAGTGTACAGTGGTGATATAATGACCGCCAGTAATCCCTGCAGTGTACAGTGGTGATAACGACCACCAGTAATCCCTGCAGTGTACAGTGGTGATATAATGACATCCAGTAATCCCTGCAGTGTACAGTGGTGATAATGACCACCAGTAATCCCTGCAGTGTACAGTGGTGATATAATGACCGCCAGTAACCCTCGTAGTGTACAGTGGTGATATAATGACCGCCAGTAATCCCTGCAGCATACAGTGGTGATATAATGACCGCCAGTAACCCTCGTAGTGTACAGTGGTGATATAATGAACGCCAGTAATCCCCGCAGCATACAGTGGTGATATAATGACCGCCAGTAACCCTCGTAGTGTACAGTGGTGATATAATGACCGCCAGTAACCCTCGTAGTGTACAGTGGTGATATGACCTCCAGTAACCCTCGTAGTGTACAGTGGTGATATAATGACCTCCAGTAATCCCCGCAGTGTACAGTGGTGATAATGACCACCAGTAATCCCTGCAGTGTACAGTGGTGATATAATGACATCCAGTAATCCCTGCAGTGTACAGTGGTGATAATGACCACCAGTAATCCCTGCAGTGTACAGTGGTGATATAATGACATCCAGTAATCCCTGCAGTGTACAGTGGTGATATAATGACATCCAGTAATCCCTGCAGTGTACAGTGGTAATATAATGACCTCCAGTAATCCCTGCAGCATACAGTGGTGATATAATGACCGCCAGTAACCCTCGTAGTGTACAGTGGTGATATAATGACCTCCAGTAATCCCTGCAGTATAAAGTGGTGATATAATGACCGCCAGTAATCCCCGCAGCATACAGTGGTGATATAATGACCGCCAGTAACCCTCGTAGTGTACAGTGGTGATATAATGACCGCCAGTAACCCTCGTAGTGTACAGTGGTGATATAATGACCGCCAGTAACCCCTGCAGCATACAGTGGTGATATAATGACCGCCAGTAACCCTCGTAGTGTACAGTGGTGATATAATGACCGCCAGTAATCCCTGCAGCATACAGTGGTGATATAATGACCGCCAGTAACCCTCGTAGTGTACAGTGGTGATATAATGACCGCCAGTAATCCTTGCAGCATACAGTGGTGATATAATGACCGCCAGTAACCCTCGTAGTGTACAGTGGTGATATAATGACCGCCAGTAACCCTCGTAGTGTACAGTGGTGATATAATGACCTCCAGTAACCCTCGTAGTGTACAGTGGTGATATAATGACCTCCAGTAATCCCCGCAGTGTACAGTGGTGATATAATGACCGCCAGTAATCCCCGCAGTGTACAGTGGTGATAATGACCACCAGTAATCCCTGCAGTGTACAGTGGTGATATAATGACCACCAGTAACCCCCGCAGTGTACAGTGGTGATATAATGACCGCCAGTAATCCCTGCAGTGTACAGTGGTGATATAATGACCGCCAGTAATCCCCGCAGTGTACAGTGGTGATATAATGACCGCCAGTAATCCCCGCAGTGTACAGTGGTGATAATGACCGCCAGTAATCCCTGCAGCATACAGTGGTGATATAATGACTGCCAGTAACCCTCGTAGTGTACAGTGGTGATATAATGACCGCCAGTAATCCCTGCAGTGTACAGTGGTGATATAATGACCGCCAGTAATCCCCGCAGCATACAGTGGTGATATAATGACCGCCAGTAACCCTCGTAGTGTACAGTGGTGATATAATGACCGCCAGTAACCCTCGTAGTGTACAGTGGTGATATAATGACCTCCAGTAACCCTCGTAGTGTACAGTGGTGATATAATGACCTCCAGTAAACCCCGCAGTGTACAGTGGTGATATAATGACCGCCAGTAATCCCCGCAGTGTACAGTGGTGATAATGACCTCCAGTAATCCCTGCAGTGTACAGTGGTGATATAATGACCGCCAGTAATCCCAGCAGCGTACAGTGGTGATATAATGACCAGCAGTAATCTCCGCAGTGTACAGTGGTGATATAATGACCGCCAGTAATCCCCACAGCATACAGTGGTGATATAATGATCTCCAGTAATCCCTGCAGTGTACAGTGGTGATATAATGACATCCAGTAATCCCTGCAGTGTACAGTGGTGATATAATGACATCCAGTAATCCCTGCAGTGTACAGTGGTGATATAATGACCTCCAGTAATCCCCGCAGTGTACAGTGGTGATATAATGACCGCCAGTAATCCCCGCAGCATACAGTGGTGATATAATGACTGCCAGTAACCCTCGTAGTGTACAGTGGTGATATAATGACCTCCAGTAATCCCTGAGGTATAAAGTGGTGATATAATGACCGCCAGTAATCCCCACAGAATACAGTGGTGATATAATGACCGCCAGTAACCCTCGTAGTGTACAGTGGTGATATAATGACCGCCAGTAATCCCTGCAGCATACAGTGGTGATATAATGACCGCCAGTAACCCTCGTAGTGTACAGTGGTGATATAATGACCGCCAGTAATCCCTGCAGCATACAGTGGTGATATAATGACCGCCAGTAACCCTCGTAGTGTACAGTGGTGATATAATGACCGCCAGTAATCCATGCAGCATACAGTGGTGATATAATGACCGCCAGTAACCCTCGTAGTGTACAGTGGTGATTTAATGACCGCCAGTAACCCTCATAGTGTACAGTGGTGATATAATGACCGCCAGTAACCCTCGTAGTGTACAGTGGTGATAATGACCACCAGTAATCCCTGCAGTGTACAGTGGTGATATAATGACCGCCAGTAACCCTCGTAGTGTACAGTGGTGATATAATGACCGCCAGTAATCTCTGCAGCATACAGTGGTGATATAATGACCGCCAGTAACCCTCGTAGTGTACAGTGGTGATATAATGACCGCCAGTAATCCCTGCAGTGTACAGTGGTGATATAAATGACCGCCAGTAATCCCCGCAGCATACAGTGGTGATATAATGACCTCCAGTAACCCTCGTAGTGTACAGTGGTGATATAATGACCTCCAGTAATCCCCGCAGTGTACAGTGGTGATATAATGACCTCCAGTAATCCCCGCAGTGTACAGTGGTGATATAATAACCGCCAGTAATCACCGCAGTGTACAGTGGTGATAATGACCACCAGTAATCCCTGCAGTGTACAGTGGTGATATAATGACCACCAGTAACCCCCGCAGTGTACAGTGGTGATATAATGACCTCCAGTAATCCCCGCAGTGTACAGTGGTGATATAATGACCTCCAGTAATCCCCGCAGTGTACAGTGGTGATATAATAACCGCCAGTAATCCCCACAGCATACAGTGGTGATATAATGATCTCCAGTAATCCCTGCAGTGTACAGTGGTGATATAATGACTGCCAGTAATCCCCGCAGTGTACAGTGGTGATATAATGACCACCAGTAACCCCCGCAGTGTACAGTGGTGATATAATGATCTCCAGTAATCCCCGCAGTGTACAGTGGTGATATAATTACCTCCAGTAATCCCCACAGTGTACAGTGGTGATAATGACCACCAGTAATCCCTGCAGTGTACAGTGGTGATATAATGACCGCCAGTAATCCCAGCAGCGTACAGTGGTGATATAATGACCAGCAGTAATCTCCGCAGTGTACAGTGGTGATATAATGACCGCCAGTAATCCCTATAGCATACAGTGGTGATATAATGATCTCCAGTAATCCCTGCAGTGTACAGTGGTGATATAATGACCGCCAGTAACCCCCGCAGTGTACAGTGGTGATATAATGACCGCCAGTAACCCCCGCAGTGTACAGTGGTGATATAATGACCGCCAGTAACCCCCGCAGTGTACAGTGGTGATATAATGACCGCCAGTAATCCCTGCAGTGTACAGTGGTGATATAATGACCGCCAGTAATCCCCGCAGTGTACAGTGGTGATATAATGACCTCCAGTAATCCCTGCAGTGTACAGTGGTGATATAATGACCTCCAGTAATCCCTGCAGTGTACAGTGGTGATATAATGACCTCCAGTAATCCCTGCAGTGTACAGTGGTGATATAATGACTAGAAGTAATCCCTGCAATGTACAGTGGTGATATGACCGCCAGTAACCCCCGCAGTGTACAGTGGTGATATAATGACAGCCAGTAATCCCTGCAGTGTACAGTGGTGATATAATGATCTCTAGTAATCCCTGCAGTGTACAGTGGTGATATAATAATAGCCAGTAATCCCTGCAGTGTACAGTGGTGATATAATGATCTCTAGTAATCCCTGCAGTGTACAGTGCGTATATAATGACTGCCAGTAATCCCTGAAGTGTACAGTGGTGATATAATGACCTCCAGTAATTCCTGCAGTGTACAGTGGTGATATAATGACCTCCAGTAATCCCCACAGTGTACAGTGGTGATATAATGACCGCCAGTAATCCCTGCAGTGTACAGTGGTGATATAATAACTGGCAGTAATCCCTGCAGTGTACAGTGGTGATATAGTGATCTCCAGTAATCCCCGCAGTGTACACTGGTGATATAATGACTTCCAGTAATCCCTGCAGTGTACAGTGGTGATATAATGACTTCCAGTAATCCCTGCAGTGTACAGTGGTGATATAATGACCAACAGTAATCCATGTACAGTGGTAATATAATGACCTCCAGTAATCCGAGCAGTGTACAGTGGTGATATAATGACCGCCAGTAATCCCCACAGTGTACAGTGGTGATATAATGACCGCCAGTAATCCCCGCAGTGTACAGTGGTGATATAATGACCGCCAGTAATCCCTGCAGTGTACAGTGGTGATATAATGACTTCCAGTAATCCCCGCAGTGTACAGTGGTGATATAATGACCTCCAGTAATCCCTGCAGTGTACAGTGGTGATATAATGACCACCAGTAATCCCCGCAGTGTACAGTGGTGATATAATGACCGCCAGTAATCCCCGCAGTGTACAGTGGTGATATAATGACCGCCAGTAATCCCTGCAGTGTACAGTGGTGATATAATGACCGCCAGTAATCCCCACAGTGTACAGTGGTGATATAATGACCGCCAGTAATCCCCACAATGTACAGTGGTAATATAATGACCTCCAGTAATCCCTGCAGTGTACAGTGGTGATATAATGACCACCAGTAATCCCCGCAGTGTACAGTGGTGATATAATGATGGTGATATAATGACCGCCAGTAACCCCCGCAGTGTGCAGTGGTGATATAATGACCGCCAGTAATCCCTGCAGTGTTCAGTGGTGATATAATGACCGCCAGTAATCCCTGCAGTGTACAGTGGTGTTTTAATGACCTCCAGTAATCCCGCAGTGTACAGTGGTGATAGAATGACCTCCAGTAACCCCCGCAGTGTACAGTGGTGATATAATGACCGCCAGTAACCCCCGCAGTGTACAGTGGTGATATAATGACCGCCAGTAACCCCCGCAGTGTACAGTGGTGATATAATGACCGCCAGTAACCCCCGCAGTGTACAGTGGCGATAGAATGACCTCCAGTAACCCCCGCAGTGTACAGTGGTGATATAATGACCGCCAGTAATCCCCGCAGTGTACAGTGGTGATATAATGACCTCCAGTAATCCCTGCAGTGTACAGTGGTGATATAATGACTTCCAGTAATCCCTGCAGTGTACAGTGGTGATATAATGACCGCCAGTAATCCCTGCAGTGTACAGTGGTGATATAATGACCTCCAGTAATCCCCGCAGTGTACAGTGGTGATATAATGACCGCCAGTAATCCCTGCGGTGTACAGTGGTAATATAATGACCTCCAGTAATCCCCGCAGTGTACAGTGGTGATATAATGGCCGCCAGTAATCCCCGCAGTGTACAGTGGTGATATAATGACTTCCAGTAATCCCTGCAGTGTACAGTGGTAATATAATGACCTCCAGTAATCCCCGCAGTGTACAGTGGTGATATAATGACCGCCAGTAATCCCCGCAGTGTACAGTGGTGATATAATGACTTCCAGTAATCCCTGCAGTGTACAGTGGTGATATAATGACTTCCAGTAATCCCTGCAGTGTACAGTGGTGATATAATGACCTCCAGTAATTCCTGCAGTGTACAGTGGTGATATAATGACCGCCAGTAATCCCTGCAGTGTACAGTGGTGATATAATGACCGCCAGTAATCCCCACAGTGTACAGTGGTGATATAAATGACCGCCAGTAATCCCTGCAGCATACAGTGGTGATATAATGACCGCCAGTAACCTTCGTAGTGTACAGTGGTGATATAATGACTGCCTGTAATCCCTGCAGTGTACAGTGGTGATATAATGACTGCCAGTAATCCCCGCAGCATACAGTGGTGATATAATGACCGCCAGTAGCCCTCGTAGTGTACAGTGGTTATATAATGACCGCCAGTAACCCTCGTAGTGTACAGTGGTGATCTCATGACCTCCAGTAATCCCCGCAGTGTACAGTGGTGATATAATGACCGCCAGTAATCCCCGCAGTGTACAGTGGTGATAATGACCACCAGTAATCCCTGCAGTGTACAGTGGTGATATAATGACCGCCAGTAATCCCAGCAGCGTACAGTGGTGATATAATGACCAGCAGTAATCTCTGCAGTGTACAGTGGTGATATAATGACCGCCAGTAATCCCCACAGCATACAGTGGTGATATAATGATCTCCAGTAATCCCTGCAGTGTACAGTGGTGATATAATGACTGCCAGTAATCCCCGCAGTGTTCAGTGGTGATATAATGACCACCAGTAACCCCCGCAGTGTACAGTGGTGATATAATGATCTCCAGTAATCCCCGCAGTGTACAGTGGTGATATAATGACCTCCAGTAATTCCCGCAGTGTACAGTGGTGATATAATTACCTCCAGTAATCCCCGCAGTGTACAGTGTTGATAATGACCACCAGTAATCCCTGCAGTGTACAGTGGTGATATAATGACCGCCAGTAATCCCAGCAGTGTACAGTGGTGATATAATGACCTCCAGTAATCCCCGCAGTGTACAGTGGTGATATAATGACCGCCAGTAATCCCCACAGTGTACAGTGGTGATATAATGACCGCCAGTAATCCCCACAGTGTACAGTGGTGATATAATGACCGCCAGTAATCCCAGCAGTGTACAGTGGTGATATAATGACCTCCAGTAATCCCCGCAGTGTACAGTGGTGATATAATGACTGCCAGTAATCCCCGCAGTGTTCAGTGGTGATATAATGACCACCAGTAACCCCCGCAGTGTACAGTGGTGATATAATGATCTCCAGTAATCCCCGCAGTGTACAGTGGTGATATAATGACCTCCAGTAATTCCCGCAGTGTACAGTGGTGATATAATTACCTCCAGTAATCCCCGCAGTGTACAGTGTTGATAATGACCACCAGTAATCCCTGCAGTGTACAGTGGTGATATAATGACCGCCAGTAATCCCAGCAGCGTACAGTGGTGATATAATGACCAGCAGTAATCTCCACAGTGTACAGTGGTGATATAATGACCGCCAGTAATCCCCACAGCATACAGTGGTGATATAATGATCTCCAGTAATCCCTGCAGTGTACAGTGGTGATATAATGACCACCAGTAACCCCCGCAGTGTACAGTGGTGATATAATGATCTCCAGTAATCCCCGCAGTGTACAGTGGTGATATAATGACCTCCAGTAACCCCCGCAGTGTACAGTGGTGATACCAATGTTAGTTACCTGGTAACATCCTTTTTAGTAACCTCCAGGACAGGTCCACCACGAGAACGACAGGCTCCTCCCAGGAACAGGAAACGTCCAGATAGAGCACTCTATAAAACTTTGTCCAACCCCTTGATCCCCAGTCAATTTCAAGTACTGTTCCTAAACAAAAAAGGGGTTTTAATATTCATACTGCATATACATATACTCTCACATCATCATATATACATATATATACATATAATTGATATCGGGTGGGTTACGGACCTGTCCTGGAGGTTACTAAAAAGGATGTTACCAGGTAACTAACATTGGTTTTTCCTTTAACCTCCAGGACAGGTCCACCACGAGAAGATGAGCAAGAATCTTACCAATTTAGGGTGGGCTGACTGCCTGCAGAACTTTCTTTCCAAATGATTGCTGTCTTGCAGACATCAGGTCTATTCTGTAGTGTCTAGAGAAGGTGCTTAAACTTGACCACGTGGCTGCCCTGCAGATCTCTTCTGGCGTAGCACCCGCTCTGTAAGCCCATGAGGTGGCAGCTGCCCTAGTTGAATGGGCTCTAATTGTATCTACTACCGTATTCCCTGTAATCCTATAGGCTTCCTCTATACATAATTTTATCCATCTAGCTATAGATCTCTTTGACATTTTACTACCTCTTGTAGCTCCTGACGTGTTAATTAGCAAAGCTCTAGAGTTTCTAAATTCCGCTACCCTCTCTAAATAACACATAAGGCATCTTCTTACATCCAATGTTTGTTCCTCTTTAAATGATGGTAGCACAATGTCCTGGGATCTGTGAAATTTTGTAGTAACTTTCGGGAGAAATTCATCACATGTCTTCAGTATCACTTCATCTCTAAGTATTATACAAAACGGTTCATCACAACATAGGGCTTCTAATTCGCTCACCCGTCTAGCCGACGTAATAGCTATAAGAAATACTGTCTTCATTGTCAATAGTCTGAAGGAAATATCTGCTATGGGCTCAAAGGGTTCTTTCTTTAGTACCTTTAAAACTAAGGATAAATCCCAACTGGGAACTTTTTTCTTTAACATAGGTTTCTTTCTCTCCACTGACTTAAAAAATTGGATGATAAGGGGGTCCCTTGCTAACCTCTCATCCATAAAGGTAGATATTGCTGCTACCTGTACCTTTAAAGTACTTAACGAAATATTCTTTTCTACCCCGTCCTGTAGAAACTCTAAAATGGTTGGCACTAAATCACCCTTGAACCCTGACTCTTCCTGCCACATATTAAAGGTTTTCCAATATTTGAGGTAAATTTTCCTTGTAACTTTCTTCCTACAATCCAATAGAGTACTAATAACCCTTTCTGATACTCCTTTTTTCCTTAAAGGGGACCTCTCAGAAGCCAGGCTGACAGGCTTAGATTTGGAATAGAGCTTCCAGTTCTTCTTGATCCCTGAGCTAGTACTTCTTTGTCCGGAATCCTTATTGGACCCTCCAGCCTCATCTTTAGTAGTAGTGGATACCAACTTCTTGCTGGCCAATCCGGGACTACCATAATTACTACTGTCTTGGTCCTTGATAACTTGTGTAATACTCGTGGCACTAGCTGTATTGGTGGAAATGCGTACCCCTTGTCGAATATCCAGTTCTGACTTAGCGCATCTACCGCTTCGGCTCCTTCGCTTGGATTCAGGGAGTAGAATCTTCTGCACTTTGTGTTTTGCTTGGTTGCGAACATATCTACTCGTGGTCGACCCCACTGTGTGGTCAATTTTCTGAACATCTTGTCTGATATTTCCATCTCTGTATTTGACATCTTTCGTCTGCTCAGAAAATCTGCTATCGTGTTTAATGATCCCTTCAGATGTATTGCTGATAATGATAGAAAATTCTTTTCCGCTATTGTTAATATGTTCATGGCCAGTTCCATCAGCTTCGCTGACTTTGTACCCCCTTGCCGATTCAGATATGCTACCGCTGTGGTGTTGTCTGACCTGACCTGAACATGATGACCCATCAGTGTCTGTACACTCTGTTCTAGTGCTTTCTGTATAGCTGCTAGCTCCCTGTAATTGGATGACTGCATCCTCACACACTTTGGCCACTGCCCCTGTAACATTCTTCCCTGCAGATGTGCACCCCAACCTATAAGACTTGCATTGGTCGTGATAATCTTCCCTGTTGGTATGATCCACATCCTGCCTTCGGTGAGTATCTTCTCCGATAACCACCACTCCAGGGACTTCAGTACGTCTGGTGGACATATGACCTGTGTCTCTAGATTGTCCTGTGTCTTGTTCCAAACTCTTAGCATCCAATTTTGTAAGTGTCTTGTATGCATCATTGCCCACTGTATAGCTGGAGCCGTTGATGTCAGGAATCCCAAAACTTTCATTACTTGTCTTATCGTCATTACTGGCTTTGTTATGAATTCCTGTATCATAGCTTTTAACTTCCCTATCTTTTCGACTGGCAAATACATTCTCTCTGTCTCTGAATCTATAATGACTCCCAGAAACTGGATCTTTGATGTTGGTTGAAGGACTGATTTGTCCCAGTTTACTATCCATCCGAGGGTTTGTAATTGTTCTAACACCCTTTCTGTATTTTCTTTTGATTTCTGATATGATTCTGCCACTACCAGGAGATCGTCTAGGTACGGGATTACAAGAATCCCTTCCATGTGGAAAAACTTTGTCACCTCCGCCATTACCTTTGAGAATATCCTCGGTGCCGATGATATCCCGAAAGGTAGAACTCTGAATTGAAAATGCTGAATCATTCTTTTTTCTTTTATTGCAAATCTGAAGAACTTTTGAGATGACTCCCTTATTGGAATGTGCCAATAAGCGTCCCTCAGATCTATATTTGTCATTATACAATTTTGGGTTAACAAGGTTCGCACAGAGTAAATTGATTCCATCCTGAATCTCTGATAAGATACGAAGGGGTTCAGGGCCTTTAGGTTTAGAATCAGTCTGAATTTCCCCGTCGGCTTTCTTACTAAAAATACCGTCGAATAAAATCCCTGAATGTTCGAGATTTGATTTTCGGGAACCGGAATGACCACGTTTTCGCTGTAAATGGAAATCTTTTCATAAAACCCTTTGACATGAACAATTTTCTATCAGGGTATTTCCACTGGCTTAATATGGTATTCTTTGTGGATCTGTGTATAGGGAAGGTTAATGATTCTTTTGGTTCCATTCCTTGATATAATTTATCATGCATAGATATTTCCTCCGATTTTTTGGATTCAATGTTTAAGGTTTTGTTAATCGCCATTATCAGCTGCTCTGTCTCGTCAGCTGGAAATCTAAATCTAGAGATTTTCTTAACCTCAGACTGGCTGTCCCAACTTTTAGCGGAGGAGTCTGACTCATCATCATTATCTTCCTCCTCCCCCTCCATGTCTTCCTCTTCAGAGGAAGATACCATATTTCTCTTTGTACTTTTACTTTTATGTTTTACAGGCTGAGATTCTGTATTAGGTGTTTCTGCGGCCGGTATATCTGTATTTGTACCCGGGTTTACTGACTCTGCTGCTGGGGGAATAGCGGAAGCAAACACCTCCTTTAGAGATTTAATAGTGTCTGCCATTTCCTTCTTTACGGCTGTCATTAACTCTTCCTTCAACCCCCCTGATTGCTCCTGTATAAGTTTCATTAAACAAGGTTGACAAAACTGCTTATTGTAGTTATGGGCCATTTTTGCATCACAGAGCGGGCACCGCCTCCTTGGCTTTGTTGGCTCAGTAGGCTCCGGTCCCTAAAATAACAACACAAAAACACAATGTCATTCCTCTGATTTTGATTTAAAGGAATATCACCCGGTGAAAAATGAAGAGTGACAGTAACCGTGACCGAGGAGAGCAGGAATGAAGAGCCATTTATACATATAAATGCATCCGCTACATATATATATATCTCTATAACTCTACTCCCCCATAGTCTCAAACAATTGCCCAAGCTATAATATTCATATATATAGCCCTCTGGTCCAAAGTGGAATAAAAACCTCCATATATGTATGTCCGCAAAAATTTAAGTATAACAGACCTCAGATCAGACGTAAAACAGGCTATTAAATGCACACTATAAGACTCTGATCTTATCCCAGACCTCCGTACAGACGCGGCCTATAGATACAGGTTACTATAACAAACCTCAGATCAGACGCTAAGCAGGCTATTAAATGCAAACTGTAAGTCTGTAAACTTATATCAGACCTCCATACAGACGCGGCCTAGGCGTATAGCTCATACCGTAAAGGTCACCAAGCCTCCGCCAAGCTTACCTTTCCTGGTTCCTGCTTAGCGTCCATCCCGCTCCGTTCCGAACACAAACTGGCAAACCATGCGGGCTTCCGGCGTCTCTTCACCCACGCGACCGGAAGTGACGTCACGTAAGGGCGGAAGTACGTCATACGTACTCCGCAACTGAGGGCAATCAGCTGCCTTCCCTCCGGAGGCCCGCATGATCCTCGTGTCACTTCCGGCGCGCCGCTAGCCTCCGCCAAAGGGGAATCATGGACGCCGCACGTGTCCTCCGGATCCGCCGCAACTCGGGCAGCCAGGACAGCCATGGGGAAGGTAACTCCACTCTCTCTTCCCCCTCCGGACCGCAAAACCTCTCCAGGCAGGTCCACCCATAGCCGCCAACCAAGTCCCAAACTCTCCTGGTCTGACGGACCGGCGAGCGACCAGAGCACTCCTTGTTCCTGGAACAGGAAACGTCAACTGGGGATCAAGGGGTTGGACAAAGTTTTATAGAGTGCTCTATCTGGACGTTTCCTGTTCCTGGGAGGAGCCTGTCGTTCTCGTGGTGGACCTGTCCTGGAGGTTAAAGGAAAAATAATGATCTCCAGTAATCCCCGCAGTGTACAGTGGTGATATAATGACCACCAGTAACCCCCGCAGTGTACAGTGGTGATATAATGATCTCCAGTAATCCCCGCAGTGTACAGTGGTGATATAATGACCTCCAGTAATTCCCGCAGTGTACAGTGGTGATATAATTACCTCCAGTAATCCCCGCAGTGTACAGTGTTGATAATGACCACCAGTAATCCCTGCAGTGTACAGTGGTGATATAATGACCGCCAGTAATCCCAGCAGCGTACAGTGGTGATATAATGACCAGCAGTAATCTCCGCAGTGTACAGTGGTGATATAATGACCGCCAGTAATCCCCACAGCATACAGTGGTGATATAATGATCTCCAGTAATCCCTGCAGTGTACAGTGGTGATATAATGACTGCCAGTAATCCCCGCAGTGTACAGTGGTGATATAATGACCACCAGTAACCCCCGCAGTGTACAGTGGTGATATAATGATCTCCAGTAATCCCCGCAGTGTACAGTGGTGATATAATGACCGCCAGTAATCCCCGCAGTGTACAGTGGTGATATAATTACCTCCAGTAATCCCTACAGTGTACAGTGGTGATAATGACCGCCAGTAATCCCCGCAGTGTACAGTGGTGATATAATGACCGCCAGTAACCCCCGCAGTGTACCGTGGTGATATAATGACCTCCAGTAATCCCTGCAGTGTACAGTGGTGATATAATGACCTCCAGTAATCCCTGCAGTGTACAGTGGTGATATAATGACCTCCAGTAATCCCTGCAGTGTACAGTGGTGATATAATGACTGCCAGTAATCCCCGCAGTGTACAGTGGTGATATAATGACCACCAGTAACCCCGGCAGTGTACAGTGGTGATATAATGATCTCCAGTAATCCCCGCAGTGTACAGTGGTGATATAATGACCTCCAGTAATCCCTGCAGTGTACAGTGGTGATATAATTACCTCCAGTAATCCCCGCAGTGTACAGTGGTGATAATGACCACCAGTAATCCCTGCAGTGTACAGTGGTGATATAATGACCAGCAGTAATCTCCGCAGTGTACAGTGGTGATATAATGACCGCCAGTAATCCCCACAGCATACAGTGGTGATATAATGATCTCCAGTAATCCCTGCAGTGTACAGTGGTGATATAATGACCGCCAGTAACCCCCGCAGTGTACAGTGGTGATATAATGACCGCCAGTAACCCCCGCAGTGTACAGTGGTGATATAATGACCGCCAGTAATCCCTACAGTGTACAGTGGTGATATAATGACCGCCAGTAATCCCCGCAGTGTACAGTGGTGATATAATGACCGCCAGTAATCACCGCAGTGTACCGTGGTGATATAATGATCTCTAGTAATCCCTGCAGTGTACAGTGGTGATATAATGACCTCCAGTAATCCCTGCAGTGTACAGTGGTGATATAATGACCTCCAGTAATCCCTGCAGTGTACAGTGGTGATATAATGACTAGAAGTAATCCCTGCAATGTACAGTGGTGATATGACCGCCAGTAACCCCCGCAGTGTACAGTGGTGATATAATGACAGCCAGTAATCCCTGCAGTGTACAGTGGTGATATAATGATCTCTAGTAATCCCTGCAGTGTACAGTGGTGATATAATAATAGCCAGTAATCCCTGCAGTGTACAGTGGTGATATAATGATCTCTAGTAATCCCTGCAGTGTACAGTGCGTATATAATGACTGCCAGTAATCCCTGAAGTGTACAGTGGTGATATAATGACCTCCAGTAATCCTTGCAGTGTACAGTGGTGATATAATGACCTCCAGTAATTCCTGCAGTGTACAGTGGTGATATAATGACCTCCAGTAATCCCCACAGTGTACAGTGGTGATATAATGACCGCCAGTAATCCCTGCAGTGTACAGTGGTGATATAATAACCGGCAGTAATCCCTGCAGTGTACAGTGGTGATATAATGATCTCCAGTAATCCCTGCAGTGTACAGTGGTGATATAATGACCGCCAGTAATCCCCACAGTGTACAGTGGTGATATAATGACCGCCAGTAATCCCCACAATGTACAGTGGTAATATAATGACCTCCAGTAATCCCTGCAGTGTACAGTGGTGATATAATGACCACCAGTAATACCCGCAGTGTACAGTGGTGATATAATGATGGTGATATAATTACCTCCAGTAATCCCTGCAGTGTACAGTGGTGATATAATGACCACCAGTAATCCCTGCAGTGTACAGTGGTGATATAATGATGGTGATATAATGACCGCCAGTAACCCCCGCAGTGTACAGTGGTGATATAATGACCGCCAGTAATCCCTGCAGTGTACAGTGGTGATATAATGACCGCCAGTAATCACCGCAGTGTACAGTGGTGATATAATTACCTCCAGTAATGACTGCAGTGTACAGTGGTGATATAAAGACCTCCAGTAATCCCTGCAGTGTACAGTGGTGTTTTAATGACCTCCAGTAATCCCGCAGTTTACAGTGGTGATAGAATGACCTCCAGTAACCCCCGCAGTGTACAGTGGTGATATAATGACCGCCAGTAACCCCCGCAGTGTACAGTGGTGATATAATGACCTCCAGTAATCCCTGCAGTGTACAGTGGTGATATAATGACCGCCAGTAATCCCTGCAGTGTACAGTGGTGATATAATGACCGCCAGTAATCCCCGCAGTGTACAGTGGTGATATAATGACCGCCAGTAATCCCCGCAGTGTACAGTGGTGATATAATTACCTCCAGTAATCCCCGCAGTGTACAGTGGTGATATAATTACCTCCAGTAATCCCTGCAGTGTACAGTGGTGATATAATGACCGCCAGTAATCCCCGTAGTGTACAGTGGTGATATAATGACCGCCAGTAATCCCTGCGGTGTACAGTGGTGATATAATGACCGCCAGTAATCCCTGCAGTGTACAGTGGTGATATAATGACCGGCAGATATAATGAACAGACTGGGTATTCAGCAATGAAAGTGGAATTTGCCATCACTGAGGTCACAGATAAGAGATACTCACCTAATGCACAATGCACGATCTGTAACGAGAAAGATGCAGGTCAGTCTCCTCTGTCTCTGTACACATCACAGGGCAGCAATAAAGTTGTGTGACACTTACCTCCAGCAGAGCGCCAGTCTGGAAGAACTTCAGCGGCCGCTCTATGGAGTAGTAGAGATTGTGGTAACTTCCTTTGGTGAGGTAAGACCGCACTAATCCCACAGCAATGACCAGCCACCTGCAGGACATGAGGCACAGCGTCACCCTGCTACTATCACACAGCAACCTCTCCTGAGGCCCCCTGCTACTATCACACAGTAATGTCTCCTGAGGCCCCCTGCTACGATCACACAGCAACCTCTCCTGAGGCCCCCTGCTACGATCACACAGCACCCTCTGATGCCCCCTGCTACTATCACACAGCAACCTCTCCTGAGGCCCCCTGCTACTATCACACAGCAACCTCTCCTGAGGCCCCCTGCTACTATCACACAGTAATGTCTGCTGAGGCCCCCTGCTACTATCACACTGCAACCTCTCCTGAGGCCCCCTGCTACTATCACACAGCAACCTCTCCTGAGGCCCCCTGCTACTATCACACAACAACCTCTCCTGAGGCCTCCTGCTACTATCACACAACAACCTCTCCTGAGGCCCCCTGCTACTATCACACAGCAACCTCTCCTGAGGCCCCCTGCTACTATCACACAACAACCTCTCCTGAGGCCCCCTGCTACTATCACACAACAACCTCTCCTGAGGCCCCCTGCTACTATCACACAACAACCTCTCCTGAGGCCCCCTGCTACTATCACACAACAACCTCTCCTGAGGCCCCCTGCTACTATCACACAACAACCTCTCCTGAGGCCCCCTGCTACTATCACACAGCAACCTCTCCTGAGGCCCCCTGCTACTATCACACAACAACCTCTCCTGAGGCCCCCTGCTACTATCACACAACAACCTCTCCTGAGGCCCTCTGCTACTATCACACAGCACCCTCTGATGCCCCCTGCTACTATCACACAGCAACCTCTCCTAAGGCCCCCTGCTACTATCACACTGCAACCTCTCCTGAGGCTTCCTGCTACTATCACACTGCAACCTCTCCTGAGGCCTCCTGCTACTATCACTCAACAACCTCTCCTGAGGCCCCCTGCTACTATCACACAGCAACCTCTCCTGAGGCCCCCTGCTACTATCACACAGCAACCTCTCCTGAGGCCTCCTGCTACTATCACACAACAACCTCTGCTGAGGCCCCCTGCTACTATCACACAGCAACCTCTCCTGAGGCCCCCTGCTACTATCACACAGCAACCTCTCCTGAGGCCCCCTGCTACTATCACACAGCAACCTCTCCTGAGGCCCCCTGCTACTATCACACAGCAACCTCTCCTGAGGCCCGCTGCTACTATCACACAGCAACCTCTCCTGAGGCCCCCTGCTACTATCACACAGCAACCTCTCCTGAGGCCCCCTGCTACTATCACACAGCAACCTCTCCTGAGGCCTCCTGCTACTATCACACAACAACCTCTGCTGAGGCCCCCTGCTACTATCACACAGCAACCTCTCCTGAGGCCCCCTGCTACTATCACACAGCAACCTCTCCTGAGGCCCCCTGCTACTATCACACAGCAACCTCTCCTGAGGCCCCCTGCTACTATCACACAGCAACCTCTCCTGAGGCCTCCTGCTACTATCACACTGCAACCTCTCCTGAGGCCTCCTGCTACTATCACACTGCAACCTCTCCTGAGGCCCCCTGCTACTATCACACAGCAACCTCTCCTGAGGCCCCCTGCTACTATCACACAACAACCTCTCCTGAGGCCTCCTGCTACTACCACACAGCAACCTCTCCTGAGGCCCCCTGCTACTATCACACAGCAACCTCTCCTGAGGCCCCCTGCTACTATCACACAGCAACCTCTCCTGAGGCCCCCTGCTACTATCACACAGCAACCTCTCCTGAGGCCTCCTGCTACTATCACACAGCAACCTCTCCTGAGGCCCCCTGCTACTATCACACAGCAACCTCTCCTGAGGCCCCCTGCTACTATCACACAGCAACCTCTCCTGAGGCCTCCTGCTACTATCACACTGCAACCTCTCCTGAGGCCTCCTGCTACTATCACACTGCAACCTCTCCTGAGGCCCCCTGCTACTATCACACAGCAACCTCTCCTGAGGCCCCCTGCTACTATCACACAACAACCTCTCCTGAGGCCTCCTGCTACTATCACACAACAACCTCTCCTGAGGCCCCCTGCTACTATCACACAACAACCTCTCCTGAGGCCCCCTGCTACTATCACACTGCAGCCTCTCCTGAGGCCCCCTGCTACTATCACACTGCAACCTCTCCTGAGGCCTCCTGCTACTATCACACAGTAATGTCTCCTGAGGCCCCCTGCTACTATCACACAACAACCTCTCCTGAGGCCTCCTGCTACTATCACACAGCAACCTCTCCTGAGGCCCCCTGCTACTATCACACAGCACCCTCTGAGGCCCCCTGATCGGGTGAAGAGGCCTATAGTCTCTGACACAGCTGAGTAAAGGTGTGTACACACGCACTACAGCAGCCAACGACTGGTCCGTCGGCACGTCCGGCTGGGCGGGTTTTCAGCAGACTGTAGTGTGTGTGTGTACGCACTGTCGGTGGACTGATAAGGCTCTTCCTGATCGATCCGCTCGGCGGGAGGTGTCGATGGACCCGTCGTTGGCTGCTGCCCGTCGTTGGCTGCTGTAGTGCGTGTGTACGCACCTTTACACCCACTACAGATCTCCATTTGTTTACCCGGCTGTCATGATAACATTGTAGATGACGAGATAAGCGATGGCGAAGGCCCCCGGGCCCCTCCTCCTCCTGTGGCTTCCATTTTCTGCAGACCTCTCCGATGATGGACTCGCCATATCTGTGGGACAGAAGAGAACAGTCCTCACCAACGAATCCACAAACTAGTGATCATGAATGTCTATCCAACATTAAAGAGACTCTGTGACAAAAATGTCATCCTGTTTTCTACCATCCTACAAGTTCCTAAACCTATTCTAATGTGCTCTAGATTACTGCAGCACTTTCTACTATCACAGTCTCTGTAATAAATCAGCTTATCTTTCCCCTGTGGGACTTGTCGCCCTGTGTCTGGAAGGCTTCCAACAGTGCTGATCTGCTATGCACACCCCCTCCAGGCCCGTGTGTGTGTGTGTGTGTGTGTGTGTGCGTGCGTGCGTGTGATTAGCTAGCTTTTCTCTGCTCTCTTATCTTCGTCACATACTGAGGAATTACAGACACAGGCAGAGCTGTCTGCAGGAAGAAACAATCAGCCTGTCACTCTTCAGTGAGCTGCAGGGGGAAAGAGAAACACAAATGATCACTTGAGATTCAAAAGGAAGGGTGTATACAGCCTGCTTGTGTATGAATGTATTTTCTATGTGTGGACATGCTGTACATCAACCTACTTCCTGTTTTGGTGGCCATTTTGTTTGTTTATAAACAAACTTTTTAAAACTGTTTTTAACCACTTTTAATGCGGCGGGAAGCGGCGAAATTGTGTCAGAGGGTAATAGGAGATGTCCCCTAACACACTGGTATGTTTACTTTTGTGCGATTTTAACAATACAGATTCTCTTTAACCACTTGCCGACCGTGCAATTATAACGCGCGTCGGCAAAGTGGTAGCTGCAGAACCAGCAACGCACATCTGTGCTGCAGGCTAATTAATCAGGAAACAGCCGCTCGCGCGAGCAGCTGCTTCCTGTCAATTCACGGCGGGGGGCTCCGTGAATAGCCTGCGGGCCGCCGATCACAGCTCGCAGGCTAAATGTAAACACAAGCGGAAATAATCCGCTTTGTTTACATTTGTACAACGCTGCTAACAGTAGCAGCGTTGTATTAGATCAGCGATCCCCGGCCAATCAGCGGCCGGGGATCGCCGTCACATGACAGCAGGGAGCCTATTAGAGGCTGCACAGGACAGATCCGTTCCTGTGCAGCCTCCGATCTCTGGGGAAGAGAGGGAGGAGAGGGAGAGGGGGAATCCTGCGGTGGAGGGGGCTTTGAGGTGCCCCCGCCAGCCACACACAGGCAGGAGCGATCAGACCCCCCCCCCAGCACATCATCCCCCTAGTGGGGAAAAAAGGGAGGCGATCTGGTCGCTCTGCCTGGTGTTTGATCTGTGCTGGGGGCTGTAGAGCCCACCCAGCACAGATCAGCGAAATCAGCGCTGGTCCGTAAGAGGGGGGGGGGGGGGGGGTAAAGGCTGAGTCCGTAAGTGGTTAAAGGAAAAAAAAAAAGACCAGACACGATAGACCCATGCCAGAGAGGGACGACAGGATCTGTGATGGGTTACTGTGCCTCTTCTAGCTGCTGCACCCACAATGCTCCAAACATCTTCTTATAACAGAAGGTATTTGCGATTATTCAGGTTGCAGTGAGCTCTGACATGTCCCACAATGCATCACGGCTGAATATGGGTATTTCAAGTCCTACCCCATAGAGCCACATTAATCCATGCCATGCACTGATGAGGATCAATCATTCTGAAACAGTCTGTATGCATGTTGGATTATTGTGGCTCTGTACAAATTAACAAGCTGACACATCATTGCGTTCCAGCGGTTCTGGAGGTGTGGCTAGCTTACAGGGACAACAAAGGGATGATTTGCATATTCAGCAGTGATGCATTGTGGGAGATATCTCAGAGCTCTCTCCAATCTGAATGTTGGCAAATACCTTCTCTTTTAAGAATGCAAACTTCTGTCCTTCAGATCATGCGAGATTGGGATCATCAGACTGACACTGCTGCGTTCCCTCTGATGTGCTCATGTCACAGGTCTGCAGACAGGCGTGTTCTCCAGGCACAGACATGTGACAGGTCTGCAGACACACGCGTGTTCTCCAGGCACAGACATGTGACGGGTCTGCAGACACGCGTATTCTCCAGGCACAGACATGTGACAGGTCTGCAGACACACGTGTGTTCTCCAGGCACAAACATGTGACGGGTCTGCAGACACACGCGTGTTCTCCAGGCACAGACATGTGACAGGTCTGCAGACACGCGTGTTCTCCAGGCACAAATCAAAAATCAATTAACCCTTCGCACACTCACATGCCAATGTTCAAACAAATGCATTCACATATTTACTCATCCAGGCACAACTGTTATCCCTACTGCTAAATTAAAAGCCAGGGTTTTAGTTCACAGAAGAATGCATTCTTATGCTTAGTCACCTATACTGCGCAGAAGTACCCAGGTAAACATAGGTGTCCTAACTCTGGCCCTGTAACATGCATAGTGCAGACATGCAAACACATTCATTGCATCAAACCTATCAATGGATTAGGAGCACACATCCTAACTTCCTCTCCTGGGAAAGACAGTGCATCTTACCAATCGCACAAGGGAGCTAACTTTATGTGTCCATGTGCACTATGCGCATACAGCAGCATAAGCTGTCTGCATGCTGACAAACATACAGGGGAAGGGGGGAGTGCACCGAATTAGACCCTAGCCACAGGGGTCAATGATAAGAATAAACATACAAATATCCAGGCACATCGCCTCTAGTTAGGACATTAGGTGACTAAGCATAAGAATGCATTCTTCTGTGAACTAAAACCCTGGCTTTTAATTTAGCAGTAGGGATAACAGTTGTGCCTGGATGAGTAAATCTGTGAATGCATTTGTTTGAACATTTGCATGTGAGTGTGCGAAGGGTTAATTGATTTTTGCTGTTTCTAGCCACACCCCCTTCAGCACCTCCCTTTCCCTAAAAATTTATTTAATGTCCAAACTAGAGGCGATGTGCCTGGATATTTGTATGTTTATTCTTATCATTGACCCCTGTGGCTAGGGTCTAATTCGGTGCACTCCCCCCTTCCCCTGTATGTTTGTCAGCATGCAGACAGCTTATGCTGGTGTATGCGCATGGTGCACATGGACACATAAAGTTAGCTCCCTTGTGCGATTGGTAAGATGCACTGTCTTTCCCAGGAGAGGAAGTTAGGATGTGTGCTCCTAATCCATTGATAGGTTTGATGCAATGAATGTGTTTGCATGTCTGCACTATGCATGTTACAGGGCCAGAGTTAGGACACCTATGTTTACCTGGGTACTTCTGCGCAGTATAGGTGACTAAGCATAAGAATGCATTCTTCTGTGAACTAAAACCCTGGCTTTTAATTTAGCAGTAGGGATAACAGTTGTGCCTGGATGAGTAAATCTGTGAATGCATTTGTTTGAACATTTGCATGTGAGTGTGCGAAGGGTTAATTGATTTTTGCTGTTTCTAGCCACACCCCCTTCAGCACCTCCCTTTCCCTAAAAATTTATTTAATGTCCTAACTAGAGGCGATGTGCCTGGATATTTGTATGTTTATTCTCCAGGCACAGACATGTGACAGGTCTGCAGACACACGCGTGTTCTCCAGGCACAGACATGTGACGGGTCTGCAGACACACGCGTGTTCTCCAGGCACACGCGTGTTCTCCAGGCACACGCGTGTTCTCCAGGCACAGACATGTGACAGGTCTGCAGACACGCGTATTCTCCAGGCACAAACATGTGACGGGTCTGCAGACACACGCGTGTTCTCCAGGCACAGACATGTGACAGGTCTGCAGACACGCGTGTTCTCCAGGCACAGACATGTGACGAGTCTGCAGACACACGCATGTTCTCCAGGCACAGACATGTGACGGGTCTGCAGACACACGCGTGTTCTCCAGGCACAGACATGTGACGAGTCTGCAGACACAGGCATGTTCTCCAGGCACAGGCATGTGACGGGTCTGCAGACACACGCGTGTTCTCCAGGCAGGTCTGTGACAGGTCTGCAGACACACGCGTGTTCTCCAGGCACAAACATGTGACAGGTCTGCAGACACGCATGTTCTCCAGGCACAGACACGTGACAGGTCTGCAGACATACATGTTGGCCAGGCATGGACATGTGACAGGTCTGCAGACACGCATGTTCCCCAGGCACAGACATGTGACAGGTCTGCAGACACAGACATGTGACAGGTCTGCAGACACGCATGTTCTCCAGGCACAGACATGTGACAAGTCTACAGACATACATGTTGGCCAGGCATTGACACGTAACAGGTCTGCAGACATGCATGTTGGCCAGGCATTGACACGTAACAGGTCTGCAGACATGCATGTTGGCCAGGCATGGACATGTGACCTGTTGGAAGAGTTATGGAGGTGATAACGGCAGCTGATGCCAGGGTTTCTAGGCTGATAACAGAGGACACAGTCCACTCTACTATTCTGACTCCACAAAGCAGAGCCTGATAAGCTGGGAATGTCACAATCACTGATAATAGAGGCCAGCCTAGGGGACGCCAGCCCACTCATCTCCACCAGCTGAAGGGTCAGCAGTCTGTGCCTAAATTACTGAAGACTAACTGCAGGCCTCTGTTCACTACAAACATGCATTCATATCAGGGTTTTGGAGTGCAGTGTAATCTATATGCAGCACTCCCCATCGCCTATCAGAGGACGGGATCTCAATGAATGTAAATCCTAAACAGGGAGAAGGCTTGTGTAACATACCAGAATATCATTCAGCAATACGCAGATATACAGATAAAGCATCTTCCCTACACTCTGTGCTGGCTGTGCCTGATTAGATGTACATATTATTATGCGTAAATACAAAGCATGAATAATATGCTGAGTGGCCCCAACTTACGTTCCCCGCCCAATTGTAAAACTGGGGTGATGGAAAACGTAAAAACTCTGGCCTACCACCCCTCAAATGTGCTCTAAACCCGCAGCTGAACTCTGGTCCCCTACCATGTGTCCCTACCTCTCCCTCTAGATTGTAAGCCTTGTCCTCCTCCTTTTGTGTCCTACCTGATCTTGCACCTCCATTACTGTGCACCCATGCTATGCATCTGAGTGAACCTAACTTGCCTAATCTCCATGCTCCATTCAGTGACTAAGCATTACCTTGTACTCATACTGTGCTGTGTGATCTCCATGCTCCATCCAGTGACTGACTAAGCATTACCTTGTACTCATACTGTGCTGTGTGATCTCCATGCTCCATCCAGTGACTGACTAAACATTACCTTGTACTCATACTGTGCTGTGTGATCTCCATGCTCCATCCAGTGACTGACTAAACATTACCTTGTACTCATACTGTGCTGTGTGATCTCCATGCTCCATCCAGTGACTGACTAAGAATTACCTTGTACTCATACTGTGCTGTGTGATCTCCATGCTCCATCCAGTGACTGACTAAACATTACCTTGTACTCATACTGTGCTGTGTGATCTCCATGCTCCCCTCCAGTGACTAAGCATTACCTTGTACTCATACTGTGCTGTGTGATCTCTATGCTCCCCTCCAGTGACTAAGCATTACCTTGTACTCATACTGTGCTGTGTGATCTCCATGCTCCATCCAGTGACTAAGCATTACCTTGTACTCATACTGTGCTGTGTGATCTCCATGCTCCCCTCCAGTGACTAAGCATTACCTTGTACTCATACTGTGCTGTGTGATCTCCATGCTCCCCTCCAGTGACTAAGCATTACCTTGTACTCATACTGTGCTGTGTGATCTCCATGCTCCCCCCAGTGACTAAGCATTACCTTGTACTCATACTGTGCTGTGTAATCTCCATGCTCCATCCAGTGACTAAGCATTACCTTGTACTCATACTGTGCTGTGTGATCTCCATGCTCCCCTCCAGTGACTAAGCATTACCTTGTACCCATACTGTGCTGTGTGATCTCCATGCTCCATCCAGTGACTGACTAAGCATTACCTTGTACTCATACTGTGCTGTGTGATCTCCATGCTCCCCTCCAGTGACTAAGCATTACCTTGTACTCATACTGTGCTGTGTGATCTCCATGCTCCTTCCAGTGACTAAGCATTACTTTGTACTTATACTGTGCTGTGTGATCTCCATGCTCCATCCAGTGACTAAGCATTACCTGGTACTCATACTATGGTGTGTGATCTGGTCTTGTATTCCTGTATTGTCTTATTGCTGTTTGTCACCCCTAAATATTGTCTGTAACCTAAACTAATGTCCAGCGCTGCGTAATTTGCAGGGCTGTGGAGTCGGTACAAAAATCTTCCGACTCCAACTCCTCGGTTTATGAAATCACGACTCCGACTCCGGGTACCCAAAATGACTCTGACTCCTCGACTCCGACTCCTTAGTCTAATACTTAACAGGGCTGTGGATTTTGAACAAAAATCATCCGACTCCGACTCCTCAGTTTACGAAACCACGACTCCAACTCCCCAAAATTGCCCAGACTCCGACTCCACAGCCCTGGTAATATGTTGGCGCTTTATAAATACAATAAATAAAAACACACCTATGCAGAAAGGCAAAAACTGGGAATTACACACTACAGCCTCATTGGACAGTCCCACGTGTCAGACACATATAAAGCCAGATTATTCAGTCTGGTGAAGGCAGCACAGCCGAAAGCTCACTTTCTTTTAAGTTAGACAATAAATGTTATCATCCTGACTGACAGAAGTTCAAAATAGACCCACCCAACCCAGGAGCATAGAAGCCAGACACATCCCAAATCAGTGATAATGTATGCAAATAAGAAAAAACAACAACATTCATTTAAAGGATACCCGAAGTGACATGTGACATGATGATATAGACATGTGTATGTACAGTGCCTAGCGCACAAATAACTAGGCTGTGTTCCTTTTTTTCCTTTCTCTTCCTGAAAGAGTTAAAATATCAGTTATGTAAGTAGCTGACTCAGTCCTGACTCAGACAGGAAGTGACTACAGTGTGACCCTCACTGATAAGAAATTCCAACTACAAAAAACACTTTCCTAGCAGAAAATGGCTTCTGAGACCAAGAAAGAGATAACATTTATCAGTGGGGGGTCACACTTTAGTCACTTCCTGTCTGAGTCAGGACTGAGTCAGCCACTTACATACCTGATATTAAACTCTTTCAGACAGAGAAAGAAAAAAAGGAACACAGCCTAGTTATTTGTGTGCTTGGCACTGTACATACCCATGTCTATCTCATCGTGTCACATGTCACTTTGGGTATCCTTTAAATGAGGTCTGAGAAATACACACTGTAGAATACTACATACAATTACCCAACATAATGGAAAATAAAATCAAAAGACATGTAAATAGCCTGAAAAAAGGGAGAAGTAGAATCCAGACGTCTATATTGCGAACATTAAAAAAATGTCGTTACACAATTATAATCTAGAATCTGTTCATCCGAAATAAGGCAATTGAACGGAATGGTGTACCCCTCCACAACTTTACGTCCTCTTTGTACACAATGGTCACATTTACTGCGTTGTCTTTCCTCAGTCATCATCTACAGGGCCGGTGCTTCCATGGGGGCAAACAAGGCAATTACCCAGGACCCCCAAGTGCTACGGGGGCCACTTAGCCAGTGGCAGCACTGGGTGTCATGATGGAAGGAGTGTCAAGACATCCCCTGTAACAAAATATCGCTCACACTTCCATGTGAGTAACTGTCACGAATATTCACTATTGCTGAGTTTGACTGATACACCGTAGCCCAGATTGGAGGAACGGCATTACCAGGGCTGTAGAATCGGTACAAAAATCATCCAGCTCCTGTAGTTGTGGGCAGAACACTGTTCTCCCCAAGCTCTTTTAGGTGGGTGCTCCACCCAGCTAGTTTTGGTGAGCACCCGGCTGTTATCAGCTCTCCACCTCCTGTGCTGTAAGAAGAGTTGTGCACAGAAGCACCAGCCCTGCATTCTCTCATTTCCCCACCCGGCCACTTTTTCATGCCACCCAGCTGGAAAAAATGTCTGGGGAGAACACTGGGCAGCATTACCAGGACTGTGGAATCAGTACAAAAATCATCCGACTCCAGGTACCCAAAATTGGTGTGACTGCACAGCCCTGGGCATTACTTTGCCTGTCCCGCCTTCCAGGGTATCGGAACAAATCTAGATCGGGAGGCAGGCATTCCTGCAACAGCCAAGTGGTTGGCTGGGACCACATGGGAACACAATCCTAGTGGACAGCGGGGCAGTAACAAACTAGACCTTCAGTCCGCCTGCGGTGGTGTTGGCACCTAAGGGACTAGAGAGAATACCTGCACAGGGAACAGCATCTGATTGGTTCCCGGCGGGGAGGAAGGGCATTGGGGAAGATAGTGGCTGGCTGGGACTCTGAGAAAGCCCGCCCGATTATGGATGCCAGTGCAAGGTAGAAGGAATGGGAGATTGGGGGTGACAATGCTGGTCAGCACTGAGCCCTGGGGGGGGGGGGGGGAGGGGGAGCAGGTAACAGCACCAGGAGCACCTGCATGCTCAGGCCAAGACCCTGGAGGTTACATGGAAATGTTAAAAAAGGGGAACCTAATGTGACTTTGGGGATGGGGGCCCCAGGTTAATTTGAAGCTAGAACAGGTCTTCCAACACTTCCTCCCCCCCATGTATACACCTGGCCTCCTGGCTGTGGGAGGGGCTAGAGATGGGGGCGGGGCATACCCCCCAGTGATGACAGGTGGGTGTGAGAAGCAGCCAGTGCAGCACATACACTGTATATATACAGCATGGCCTATCCCCTGACACAGTGACCCTCCCCCGGGGCTCCTCCTCCTCCAGGCCCCGCTCTCCCCTCAGGTTTTCCCCCGGAGTCTCACCTGTGCTCCCCGCAGTCCGGGATTCTCTCTCAGCGACAGCCGAACTTGCTGGCAGTTTCTGTCTCGCAGCCGCGGCCGTGATTGGCTGGGCAGACGTTTAGGGGCGGGGCTAAGAGCGGCTGACACGCGTTTGGTTGGAGAATCCGCCAACGGTCGCGCGGCTCTGCCAGTCACGTGTTCAGCTGCAGCCAATCAGCGTCCGGCCTCATCACAGCGCTGCGGGGAGTGGCGTCTCCATGGCGACTGACGGAAGCCGGGAGGGAAGCGGAGTTCAAATTGAGCCTGGAGAGGCAACGGCTGCCGGGAGCGGAGACACCCGAAACTACCGAGCTGAGGAGGGGGAAACTACAGCCCGGTCTGTGCCCCGCACTGCTCCCCAATCACCGCCCACCGGAAGTGTCCCTGTTACCTACTGGCCCCAACCTGACCTTCCCCACCTCCCCCTGCTGCAAACCCCGCCTGACCTCCTGCTGCCTGACCTAACCTGACCCTGCCTGATCCCCTGCTACCTGACCCTCCCCCTGACTGCCCTAACCTGACCCTCCCTACCTCTCCCTGCCTGCCTGACCCTCCCCCTGCCTGCCCTAACCTGACCCTGCCTGCCTGACCTCCTGCCACCTGACCCTCCCTATCTCCCCCTGCTGCCCTGACCCTACCTATCTCCCCCTGCCCTAACCTGACCCTGCCTGCCTGACCCCCTGCTACCTGACCCTCCCTATCTCACCCTGCCTGCCTGACCCCCTGCTACCTGACCCTCTCTATCTCACCCTGCCTGCCTGACCCCCTGCTACCTGACCCTCCCTATCTCACCCTGCCTGCCTGACCCCCTGCTACCTGACCCTCCCTATCTCACCCTGCCTGCCTGACCCCCTGCTACCTGACCCTCCCTATCTCACCCTGCCCTAACCTGACCCTGCTCACCTGACCCCTGCTATCTGACCCTACCTATCTCCCCCTGCCCTAACCTGACCCTGCCTGCCTGACCCCTGCTACCTGACCCTCCCTATCTCCCCCTGCCCTAACCTGACCTCCTGCTGTCTACCCTAACCCTGCCTGCCTGACCCCCTGCTACCTGACCCTCCCTATCTCCCCCTGCCCTAACCTGAGCCTGCCTGCCTGACCCCTGCCTGCCTGACCCTACCTATCTCCCCCTGCCCTAACCTGACCCTGCCTGCCTGACCCCTGCTACCTGACCCCCCCCCCTATCTCCCCCTGCCCTAACCTGACCTCCTGCTGTCTACCCTAACCCTGCCTGCCTGACCCCCTGCTACCTGACCCTCCCTATCTCCCCCTGCCCTAACCTGAGCCTGCCTGCCTGACCCCTGCTACCTGACCCTCCCTATCTCCCCCTGCCCTAACCTGACCCTGCCTGCCTGACCCCTGCTACCTGACCCTCCCTATCTCCCCCTGTCCTAACCTGACCCTGCCTGCCTGACCCCTGCTACCTGACCCGCCCTATCTCCCCCTGTCCTAACCTGACCCTGCCTGCCTGCCCTAACCTGACCCCCTGCTACCTGACCCTCCCAATCTCCCCCTGTCCTAACCACCCTGCCTGCCTGCCCTAACCTGACCCCCTGCTACCTGACCCTCCCTATCTCCCCCTGCCCTAACCTGGCCCTGCCTGCCCTAACCTGACCCCCTGCTACCTGACCCTACCTATCTCCCCCTGCCCTAACCTGACCCTGCCTGCCTGACCCCTGCTACCTGACCCTCCCTATCTCCGCCTGCCTGCCTGACCCCTGCTACCTGACCCTACCTATCTCGCCCTGCCCTAACATGACCCTGCCTGCCTGACCCCTGCTACCTGACCCTCCCTATCTCCACCTGCCCTAACCTGACCCTGCCTGCCTGACCTCCTGCTACCTGACCCTACCTATCTCCCCCTGCCCTAACCTGACCCCCTGCTACCTGACCCTACCTATCTCCCCTGCCCTAACCTGACCCTGCCTGCCTGACCCCTGCTACCTGACCCTCCCTATCTCCCCCTGCCCTAACCTGACCCTGCCTGCCTGACCCCTGCTACCTGACCCTCCCTATCTCCCCCTGTCCTAACCTGACCCTGCCTGCCTGACCCCTGCTACCTGACCCTCCCTATCTCCCCCTGTCCTAACCTGACCCTGCCTGCCCTAACCTGACCCCCTGCTACCTGACCCTCCCTATCTCCCCCTGCCCTAACCTGGCCCTGCCTGCCCTAACCTGACCCCTGCTACCTGACCCTACCTATCTCCCCCTGCCCTAACCTGACCCTGCCTGCCTGACCCCTGCTACCTGACCCTCCCTATCTCCCCCTGCCCTAACCTGACCCTGCCTGCCTGACCTCCTGCTACCTGACCCTCCCTATCTCCCCCTGCCCTAACCTGACCCTGCCTGCCTGACCCCTGCTACCTGACCCTCCCTATCTCCCCCTGCCCTAGCCTGACCCTGCCTGCCTGACCCCTGCTACCTGACCCTACCTATCTCCCCCTGCCCTAACCTGACCCTGCCTGCCTGACCTCCTGCTACCTGACCCTCCCTATCTCCCCCTGCCCTAACCTGACCCTGCCTGCCTGACCTCCTGCTACCTGACCCTCCCTATCTCCCCCTGCCCTAATCTGACCCTGCCTGCCTGACCCCTGCTACCTGACCCTACCTATCTCCCCCTGCTGCCTGCCCTGACCCTGCCTGCCTGACCCTACCTATCTCCCCCTTACTAAACTCTTCAGGAAACCGACAGAAAGGAACAATCTGTTGAGGATGGATAGTTTCCATGACGATCGTTTAAAAAAAGAGTATTCCCAAAGGTCAATTTTTGAGGGCACGGCGCATCTCGTCCACTGATTCAGAATATCGGGAGGCTGCTGCTCGGTTGATCCAAAATTTTGAGGAGAAAGGTTTTGACAAGACAAATCTGGTCAGAGTGAGCGAGGAGGTGGCTGGTATTAAACGAGAATCATTGCTAAAGCCTAAGGCCTGGAACCCACTGAAATCAGCAAACGCAACCGCTAGCGTTTTGTCTGAGCGGTATGCAAGCGGATTCATGTGCGTTTTTGGTCATGTTTTGCAACATTGTATTTTTTTCCTCAGCGTGTGCGTAGCGTTTTGCGTTTCGCGTATTTATCCTGATTGGTCCTGTGAATTATTTTTCATTTTGTTACAGTGTGCTGAACCGCAGAACGCTAGCAAAACCACTCAGTTTAGGTTTTGCTGAGCGTTTCCGCTAGCGGTTCAATACTTTACATTGAAGCGCTAACGCTCCCAAAATGCTGCAGGTCCTGCGTTTGCGTTTCTGAGAAACGCAAACGCTCCTGTGGAAGTTGCCCCATCCATTAACATTAGCCCAGCGTTTTGGCAAACTGCTAGCGTATCGCAGTGCTGCCAAAACGCTGCCAAAAGCGCTCCTGTGGGTTCCAGCCCTCAAGGTAGAAAGTCAAGTGACAGGAATAGGATCCCTTTTGTTCTCCATTATGGACATTTGTCCAGGAGGATTAGAGGAATTGTGTGTAAATACTGGCCGATTTTGCAAAAAGATGCAGAGCGTGGAAAGTTGTTCAAAGATTTCCCCTTGTTTGCGTATAGGAGAGGTAGAACCATCGCTAACCAAGTGTGTAAACGAGTGGTGGACAAGACACCTGAGTTGACGGGTCGGAAGGGTACCCACCCATGTTGCTCATGTAATTGTTGTTCTGGAATAATACGTGGGGAATACTTGTCCCACCCCCATACGGGTCAGAGAATGGCTGTCAGGGGTAAGTTTAATTGCAATACAACCTATGTGGTTTATGCATTAAAATGCCCTTGCGGGCTCGTATACGTGGGTGAGACCACACGCAATGTGAAGGTCCGCATCCAAGAGCATAAACGCAGTATTGCTGAGGTCCGTAAAAACCTGGAAAAAGGGATTGAGAAACAGAATGTCCCTGTGGGTCGACGTTTTGTACAGGCTGGACATACTGCTTCTCAGCTGAGGTGGATGGTGTTAGTCTGTCCCACCTCTGAGAAGAGGGGGAGACAGAGAAAAGGTATTGCTCCGTAAAGAAGTGGAGTGGATAAGGAAACTAGATTGTGTTAGCCCAAGGGGCTTGAATGAATATGTTAGTTATAAGTGTTTTCTGTGATTTTCTTACAGGAAAGAATAACTGGTGGGATTACATATGCTGCGGGAAACATTGATGATCCTTCCACAATTTATTGCAGGGTAGACGGTATAGTAGTTCCCTGTATAGGATTGTATATATTGTCTATTACTGTGTGCTAATGATTTAGGTCATAAACTTGGGTGGGACTTCCTGGGTGGGCAGTCCTATATATAGGGTGGAGGTGTGTGGGATGGTACACTTGAGGAAGGGTCAGGTGACCCGTAACATGTATGTGTCCATGCTCAAATAAACCACAAACGAAAGTTTGAAGCCTGTGGAGTGCCTTTTTCTACCGTGTTGCACTATCTCCCCCTGCTGCCTGCCCTGACCCTGCCTGCCTGACCCCCTGCTACCTGACCCTCCCAATCTCCCCCTGCCCTAACCTGACCCTGCCTGCCTGACCCCTGCTACCTGACCCTCCCTATCTCCCTCTGCCCTAACCTGACCCTGCCTGCCTGACCCCTGCTACATGACCCTCCCTATCTCCCCCTGCCCTAACCTGACCCTGCCTGACCCCTGCTACCTGACCCTCCCTATCTCACCCTGCCTGCCTGACCCCCTGCTACCTGACCCTACCTATCTCCCCCTGCTGCCTGCCCTGACACTGCCTGCCTGACCCCTTGCTACCTGACCCTACCTATCTCCCCCTGCCCTAACCTGACCCTGCCTGTCTGACCTCCTGCTATCTGACCCTCCCTATCTTCCCCCTGCTGCCTGCCTGACCCCTGCTATCTGACCCTACCTATCTCCCCCTGCCCTAACCTGACCCTGCCTGTCTGACCTCCTGCTATCTGACCCTCCCTATCTTCCCCCTGCTGCCTGCCTGACCCCTGCTATCTGACCCTACCTATCTCCCCCTGCCCTAACCTGACCCTGCCTGCCTGACCTCCTGCTACCTGCCCTGGCCCTGCCTGCCTGACCCCCTGCTACCTGACCCTCCCAATCTCCCCCTGCCCTAACCTGACCCTGCCTGCCTGACCCCTGCTACCTGACCCTCCCTATCTCCCCCTGCCCTAACCTGACCCTGCCTGCCTGACCCCTGCTACATGACCCTCCCTATCTCCCCCTGCCCTAACCTGACCCTGCCTGACCCCTGCTACCTGACCCTCCCTATCTCACCCTGCCTGCCTGACCCCTTGCTACCTGACCCTACCTATCTCCCCCTGCCCTAACCTGACCCTCCCTATCTTCCCCCTGCTGCCTGCCTGACCCCTGCTACCTGACCCTAACTATCTCCCCCTGCCCTAACCTGACCCTGCCTGCTTGACCGCTGCTATCTGACCCTACCTATCTCCCCCTGCCCTAACCTGACCCTGCCTGCCTGACCTCCTGCTACCTGACCCTCCCTATCTCCCCCTGCCCTAACCTGACCCTGCCTGCCTGACCTCTGCTACCTGACCCTACCTATCTCCCCCTGCCCTAACCTGACTCTGCCTGCCTGACCCCTGCTACCTGACCCTCCCTATCTCCCCCTGCCCTAACCTGACCCTGCCTGCCTGACCCCTGCTACCTGACCCTACCTATCTCCCCCTGCCCTAACCTGACCCTGCCTGCCTGACCCCTGCTACCTGACCCTCCCTATCTCCCCCTGCCCTAACCTGACCCTGCCTGCCTGACCTCCTGCTACCTGACCCTCCCTATCTCCCCCTGCCCTAACCTGACCCTGCCTGCCTGACCCCTGCTACCTGACCCTACCTATCTCCCCCTGCTGCCTGCCCTGACCCTGCCTGCCTGACCCTACCTATCTCCCCTTGCTGCCTGCCCTGACCCTGCCTGCCTGACCCCTGCTACCTGACCCTCCCTATCTCCCCCTGCCCTAACCTGACCCTGCCTGACCCCCTGCTACCTGACCCTACCTATCTCCCCCTGCTGCCTGCCCTGGCCCTACCTGCCTGACCCCCTGCTACCTGACCCTCCCAATCTCCCCCTGCCCTAACCTGACCCTGCCTGCCTGACCCCTGCTACATGACCCTCCCTATCTCCCCCTGCCCTAACCTGACCCTGCCTGACCCCTGCTACCTGACCCTCCCTATCTCACCCTGCCTGCCTGACCCCTGCTACCTGACCCTCCCTATCTCACCCTGCGTGCCTGACCCCCTGCTACCTGACCCTACCTATCTCCCCCTGCTGCCTGCCCTGACACTGCCTGCCTGACCCCCTGCTACCTGACCCTACCTATCTCCCCCTGCCCTAACCTGACCCTGCCTGTCTGACCTCCTGCTATCTGACCCTCCCTATCTTCCCCCTGCTGCCTGCCTGCCTGACCCCTGCTACCTGACCCTAACTATCTCCCCCTGTCCTAACCTGACCCTGCCTGCCTGACCTCCTGCCACCTGACCCTCCTTATCTCCCCCTGCTGCCCTGACCCTCCCTATCTCCCCCTGCCCTAACCTGACCCTGCCTGCCTGAACCCCTACCACCTGACCCTCTCCATCTCCCCCTGCTGCCTGCTTGACCACCTGACCCTCCCTATCTCCCCCTGCCCTAACCTGACCCTCTGCCACCTGACCCTCCCTATCTCCCCCTGCTGCCTTCCCTGCCTGCCTGACCACTTGACCCTCCCTACCTCCCCCTGCTGCTGACCCTAACCCTGCCTGACCCTTCCCTACCTCCCCCTGCTGCCTGCCCTAACCTGACCCTAACCCTGCCTGACTTCCCGCTGCCCGATCCTTCCCTACCTCGCCCCGGCCTGATCCTTCCCTACCTCCCCCTGCCTTGCCCCCTGCTACCTGCCCTAACCTGACCCTAGCCCTGCCTTCCTGATCCTTCCTTACCTTCCCCTGCCTGCCCTAATCTGTTCCTAATCCTGCCTGACCTCCTGCTGCTGACCCTAACCCTGCCTGACCCCCTGCTGCCTGATCCTCCTTCCCTACCGCCCTCTGCCTGCCCTCACCTGACCCTGCCTGATCCTTTCTTACCTCGCCCCCGTACACAGACACAAAGTGCCTCGCCCTGGTGTGTGTGTGTGTGTGTGTGTGTGTGTATATGTGTGATGTGATGTGGTGTGGTGTGTGTGACCCCAGACATCTTGGGGGATGTGGGGTCTGGTACTGACCTCTCCTGCGTCTTCTCTCCTCAGGTGTGCAGAGATCAGAGGGTTACAGCCGCCATGTCTGGCCCCTCCTCCGGTGAGTACAATCTTTCCTTCATTGCTTGTAAGCTCGCAAGGGCAGGGTCATCCTCCTAATGTTTACTGTTCTTGTAACAATATTTGTGCTGCTTGGAACTCTGCTGTACATTTGTTAGTTGTATCTATGTTCCCCTTGTCGTCTTATTGTGCTTTGTAAAGCGCTGCGGAATATGTTGGCGCTATATAAATAAAAAATAATAATAATAATAATTGCTACAGATCAGGGTGTTGGGGAAGTTGCCAGTCAGCCTCGTATATCTGATGGGTGTCCAGTGATGTAATCCCCCTCATATTGTGTGACTGCAGCCGAGGGACCCATCTGTTGTTATGAAGGGGAGAAGGGATAACAGCCCTGTGGGGGAGTGGCTTATGGTGGGCGGGTTAAAGATGGGAAAAGGGGATCAGGATTTTGCTCTGGCATTGCTATTAGAGATGCGAAGTTCGGATCTTTTCAATGATCCGGATGATTTGAATCGGATCATTGAAAAGATCCGGATCTTTTATCCGAATCTCGGATCATTTTACAAGGGAAGCATTCGAGGGTGAAATGACTAGCAGGACAGGAGAAGGGGAGGGGGGTGGACACACAGAGAAGGGGAGAAGATGGACAGAGGGCAGGGAGTGGACAGAGAAGGGAGGAGGGACGAGCAGAGAGCAGAAATGTTTGTTTGCACACAATACCCACATGCTGCAAGCATATGCTTTACATATATTTCACCTATATGTTCATCTGTATACTCCTAACTCCCATTCCCCAAAGCATTCCCAGAAGCAAAGTGCAGCTGTATAGAGCAGTGCAGGAGGATCA